>NC_056725.1:1925708691-1925841191 GCF_019279795.1 Protopterus annectens | reverse complement strand
ATTACACAAATAAATAAGCTTAAATCAAACAAAGCACCGGATAATGATGGTATTATACCAGAGATATATAAAATCCGTTCTAAAAATACATATTCATTAATACATAAGGTTTTTATTTTGGCCCAAACTGAGTTAATAACCCCCCCATCTTGGCAATATACATTTATTTCGCCAATTTTAAAACCTAATAAAGATCCAACTAGATGTTCTTCATATCGGCCCATCTCATTACTTAATGTTGATTATAAAATGTTTATGAATATCTTTGTTGATAGATTGAAGACAATCATTCCCGGCATTATAGATATAGATCAGACAGGCTTCATTGTAAATAGAAATACTTTTGATAATATAAGAAGAACTTTAACATTAATAGATTTTGCAAATAGGAAAAAGAAAGATTTAACACGTATTAGTCTTGATATAAGTTCAGCATTTGATTCAGTAAGTTGGGACTATCTGTTTACCTTAATGAAGTGCACAAACTTCTCGGATGCATTTGTAAATCTAATTGAACATTTATACAAAGGAACGTTGGCTTATATTAAGGTAGGAACATACGTTTCACAAAAATACCCATTCTTAAAGGTACAAAACAAGGATGTCCACTTTCTCCACTATTATTCACTTTAGTAATGGAGCCTTGGGCTAATTTGATCAGAAACAGTACTGACATAGAGGGTTTTGAAATAGATGAAAATACAACATCCAAAATTCAACTTTTTGCAGATGATGTTCTAATTACATCAGCAGGATCTAATTCTTCTATACAGTCTCTATTTGATAACATGATAAATTTTAAAAGTATTTCTGGTTTAATATTCAATGAAGAAAAAACTAAAATACTACCTATATATACACGAAAAAATATTCTCATTAGTGATTTTACTAAATATGTACCCAATTCAGGTCAGATAACTTATTTAGGTATAACACTATCTAAATATATTAAATCTATTACATATAATAATTATAATACCCGTTTTCTTAATATACAAAATCTTTTTAATACCTGGAATAATATGTTTTTTACTATGGAGGAGAGACTTACAATTATTAAAATGATAATATTCCCCAAGATTTTATACTTAATACAATCAATAATACTTCCACCTACAAAAATAATTATCAAGAAACTGAACACACTAATGTTAAATTTCTTATGGGCACCTAATAGACCTAGGATTGCATTAAAGAAACATACTAATAGCTGGTCTCAAGGGGTATTTCTTTTCCAGACTTTAATTTATATACTATCTCTTCTATTGTAAAAGTTATTACTTTATTACTAGATCAGTCATATGTCACAAAATGGAAAGATTATTGGGAGCTAATTAGTATACACTTCATGAAAATCTCCTTAACACATAAAAATATGATTGTAAATAACTCCATGTTATGGTTACTAAAGGAATTTTGTACTTCACCTATTACACCTAAACATATGGTTTGTTACCCATTAAATATTATTATTAGTTATCGTAACTTTATATTCATGCACCCTAAGTATAGGGAATGGAATTTTATTGTATTTCCTATAATGTATACTCAGGGTATGCTTTTGTCATCTACTTCTGAAGGAACTCATTTAGCTATAGATAATGATCTAAAGTACTGGTATCAGTTGATATCTGATAATAAAGTTAAAAATCTAGACTTCTTAAAATAAGAATTTGATCCAAGAGAAACTTGCTGGTTAGAGGTTCAGACCTTTAGACAACATCTCATTAATAAAATAGATTTAATGTCTATAACTGTTAAAGAATCTATTCCAACACTGATTGATTACTTGATATTAAATTTACAACATAAAGTTTCTGATAAAGGTAAACTTTCATACATACATAAAGTTATCAGACAAGAAACTTTTTACAGTGTAGATTCATACTGGAATTATTTCACTTCTATTAATGGGGACCCACCAAATCAACAAGATAAACAATATATATTGGAATCTGCTTATAGAACTACGTCTTCCATTGTCTGGAGACTTTATACATGGAAATTTTTACATAGATCTTTTTATACACATTTGATGATGAATAAAATAAATAATAAAGATAATCTATGTAAGAGATGTAATGTAGAAATTAATGCTGACTGGGCTTATATGTTTTATGACTGTATAAAATTGAAAGAATACTGGAAGTCAATTAATGAATTTTTGCAGGCTCTTTTTACAGATAATTTCATTATTTCTAAATCTCTTATATTATTCAACACACCTGTATCTCAAAGTGTTAAAAAGGTTAAGCTTCCCTTGTTATGGTCTATTCTAGCAGTGGCTAGGAAAATAATAACTAGAAATTGGATTTCAGATACACCTCCTTCGTTCAATGAATTTAAAAATGTTATGAATACAGTGTGCCATATGGAAATAAACACAATTAGGACTAGAACAAATAGAAAAACATCTTATTTTATTGTATGGGATAATTTACAAAATTTGTTAAAAAAAATTTAATTTCAATAGCATGGTATTTTAGTTTAATTAATTGATCTGATTGTAGTGGATGTCTTTGTAAATACTTTAGTTGTTTTGTTGAATATTATAATACCTATTTTTAATTACTTGTATAAAATTGTTATGATATTTCTCTTATATGTTAAAACAATAAACCTGTTTTGAAAAAAAAAAAAGAATGTAACCACAGCATACCCTGCTGAAACAAAGATTAACTTACAAAACGTCAAGAAAATAAGTTGAAATTAAGTGCTTTACGATTGTGCTAGAAAAGTTAGTTTCAATGCAGAAGCAGACAATATCTAGAGCTAGAAGTTTTTCTAATGTCTTGAAAGAAAAGTAATTACTAGGTTTAAAATGTACAGTGTTTTTATTGTTTTACGACTTCCAAGACCTGTCAAACATCTGAGAGATATGTATTTTTAACACAGACATGTTAAAATTCTGTTAGGTTTCTGTTTAGCCTGGGAACTGAAGTCAGGTGACAAAAAAATGATGCTATCCAGGCTAACCTAGCAGTAAAATGTGGTATTAATTTAAGAACTCTCTCAGAGAGAGACTGGACATTTTGTGTTTTGTCTTTGACCTAGAAACATCCATCATCACCACATCTGCACTTGACTGTAAGACTTGGGGCATAGTACCTCTTTTAGATATAGACAGGAATATAGTAAAGATTAGTTTAGATGTTTCTGTATTTATTTGAGACTGTCCTGCAATGTTGTTTAAAATATTTCCTGTGATGTTGAACTCTGAAGTAACTATTTATTTTCTGAATGTTGTCTTGTTCTTTTATTTATTATTAAATATATTTAAACCTATCTTTGTGGCTATTTGTGCAACATATTTAAGCTCTTACAGTACTTGCATATGTATGTGGTGACACTGCACAGGCCAATCCTAAACAGCCTTGCAAGTCTTGGTCAAACTATTTGGATTAATAGCAACATTACACAGTAGGACTGGACACCCTTTGTAAGGGTCTTATAGTAGCAGATAAGTAAGGGTGGCTGGTGGAAGCTGGTACTACCTTATAGTCTAGGCAGAAGGGGGTATAGCTAATAGAGCCAGCCTTTCCCAGGTGTGTGTGTGTGTGTGTGTGTGTGTGTGTGTGTGTGTGTGTGTGTGTGTGTGTGTGTGTGTGTGTGTGTGAATCAAATCTCAAAGTGTGGGTGTGTGTCAGCTACTTGGGCAAGGACATGAAGAACTGGCTGGACAGACGGTGCTGGAGGTCTTAGCTTGGCCACCAAGCTGAGATCTTAACCCTATAGCTATGCCAGTGGGGAGTCTTTCTGAAGAACTGGAGAAAGAGGGAGAAAGCAGCCCTACACTTGACTGTGATCTATGTATGCTCTTAAGGGAAATTGTAATTTACTGTGTGTGTACTTGTCACCCTTCCATTGTGTACATCCCTCACTGTTGTCAGTGGTGAGGATTGAGGCTCCTTGATTACTAGGCCAGTGCAGGGGCGTCACATGGGCAGTTACCCTTTAATCAAATTCAAATGCTACTTTGACTACTAATGGTCAAGGATTCTTTTCCCATGTCAATGACAGCTAGTCACACCCCCTCCTAATAACATCACATTCAAATAATGCAACACAACACAGCATTATTACTGTATTACCCTGATTTTCTGGTCATCTCACAGCAGACCACTTTACTGACCGACTATTTCACTCCTCTCTGTCCACCATGCTAATGAAGATGTGCCTTTCATTAACCTGACTGGACAGTTACTCCACACTGATAACTACCACACACTAGTGCATACCACCAGCCACCCCAACATGAACCTTTACAGATACATGCTCTCGTAAGGCACAGTTTCTCATCTGTGTTTTTTTTTGTTTTTTTTTAACAGTACCAGTACAGTGTTTGATACTGTTTTAGAAAAGATTGTGGATATATCCTGTTACTCTGTCATGTACTTTTGGGCTGAAGGGGACCTACACCAGCTCCAGCACTGAAATAAGACCATGCTCCTCAAGGATGCACTCCCATACCTGTGAGGACAAGACCTATCATACTTCAAATACATGAACTAAATGTCTTGAGCTATGGACCCTGGTGCAGGACGAATGCCCTCATTTTTGAGCAATCAATCCCTGAGGAATCCAGGTGAAGGCCTGGGGAAGACTATCTTCAGTTCAAAGTCTAAGTTTTATTCAATGTATTTTGTTTAATGGGATAGCTTTACTGGATTTATAATGAACCCCTTTGCACTGGAGACCAGGGGAGAAAAAGCTCCATGTATCGTACAATCTTTAAAACAATCATGAAAGTTTAAACAAAACTTGAAGAATTATATACACTACAAGATTATGCCCAAGACAGTAAGCAAAAGCAAGTCAGTCATTATATACAGTACAATAATCCACATCAACATATACATCACATACAAATGAGGAGGAGATATTTATGCAGAGAAACAGTTTACTAGCAGCAATAAGTTTACCTCATGGGAATACATTAGTCACATCTCAGGTCCTTTGAGTAGTAAAATTAGAAGTAATTTTTTTTCACAAAAACTAAGTGGAGAGAAAAAGGAATTTAGGAAGATAGCAGAAATAGTACGAAAGATATAGCTGAGTGAGGGCAGGAGGAAAGTAATGTAAAGAGAAATCAGAAGTAAGGAAAGGAGTACAGTCAGGATTGCTCTAGACAAAAAAATACATTGATATTGTTTTTTCCTTTTTTAATTTATCCAAGTCTTTTGGGTTTCTAATACTATGATGGGAATGGACCCCATTCCTAAATCAAGTATGACAGCAATCAGCCTGGTGAGATGCAAGAGAAGATTATTTTTCCCCTCAGGTCACATAATAGTTTTTTTTTTTGTAGGTCTATTTTTAGTGATGGAGAGATGGAATTCTGCAGTTTTTAATTTTTGTTTGAGTATACGGAGTCCCCTTGCAGAACTGTAAAATTTTGTTATGGCAAGCAACGATTTGCTTTTGAACTTAATCAAAGGGAAAGAGTTTTATTTTTTTTTGGCTGGGCAGTTCTTTGGCTTATGCACGATTTCGTACACATAAGCAAACTGTGATAAAGACAGGTGGTGGGGTAGTTCTAGCCAATTATGTTACTGGAGTGCTAAGAGTGACCAGTGGTGATGGTTTGTGCAAGTTTGGCAGCCTTGTTATGACATTGCTCTAGCTTTGCCAGTAATGTGGCTTGCAGGTTACTGAAAATGGAGAAAAGCAGATGCAATATGTTTTCTGGCTTCACCAGTGAGGAATGATTTTACTCTGTACAAGGAACCTAGTATCTGGTATGCTTTCTTTATGGCTTTGTTAATGTGCTGATCAGATTTCAGCTCGCCACTAATGGTCACACCCAGATGTTTAGGCTGGTGAACTTGTTTGATCTTAGTGTTGTTAGCAGAGATGATAGTAAAGGATTATTCTGGTTTGAGAGTGGTTTGGGAGTAAATAATATTAATTTTGCTTTTTGAGATTGAGTATGAATTGAGATTTGTTTAGCCAACATGCGGTAGAAGAGAATGCATGCTGGCTTATGTGCTGAACTTTTGTTACTGTTTTTTACTGAGTAGATCAGGGTAGAGTCATAAGCATATTGGACTATAGTGGCTTGTTTGCTGGCAGTTAAAAGGTCATAAGTTAAAGAACAGAAGACCTAATATAGAATCTTGTGGGACTCCTATTAGGAAAGCAGGGATATCAATGCTTCCAAATCTGACCTCCTGTTCCATTTTTACTGGGAGGAAAGCAGGGATACGCTTCCAAATCTGACCACCTGTGCCCTGTTGGACAGGTAACTCTGAAACCAATATACAGAGGTATTGGCTAGTCTTATATTTTAAGAGATGGAATAAGTGTTTCTCACTGCACAATGTACTAAAGGCTTTAGATAAGTGTAATAAATGTGTACATATTAGATTCCCTTCATTTCTTTTTGCACTGACAGTAGAAGTGAAATAAAGAACAGTAGTAGTAGTGCTTTGGTGAGGCTTCAAACCATGCTGGCTAGGGGAGAGCAGTTGATTTTCTGATAATTAGTTGAGAAGCTGAGTATATATGCATTTCTCCAGTATCTGAGATATGGGGGTAGAATGGCTATTAGTCTGTAATAAGAGAGTTCCACTGAGGTGCCTCCTTTGTGCAGCATTAGAATAAAACATTGTTTCCATATGGATGGGTCAGCACTTTCAAAGATGGACCGGTTTATCAAAATGGAGATGAGAAAGGCTATGGTATCAGCTGCCATTTTAAGGTACTTGCTTAGAAGGTTGTCAGGTGTAGGTGTGATGGGTTTCATTATAAGTTTTTTTTTTTTTTGGCTAGTTACAGTAGGAACTAGTTGGAAAAGAGAAGTAATTAGGAAAATTTGAGCATTGTAGTGGAGGTCTGATTTGGGCTGGTGGATTGCTGATTACAGACATGACTACTACTCTGAAATGTGTATTACGTTGTTTGGCTATACTAATGTTTTGTGTTTGCAAGTTTGTGGTTGGCTGTGTGGCTTGCCTTGGTTGTAATAACTTGTTAATGGAGTACTAGAATGTTAAAGTTTGAGTACTGGAGTGTACGTTAGTAGTTTTTCTCATCATCATTTTTTTGTGCTTAGTTTGGTTTCTTAACTGTCTAAAGTTTTAAAAGGTGACAGTTCTTTTTATCCAACCCTTCCAAGCTTTGTCTCTCTGTCTCATTTTATGCAGATGTTCTACTGTCAACCATGGGGGCTGAGTTGGATTTGATTCTGTAGCTAGTGAGTCAAGTAAGAAAGTACTGTTGAATATTATCATGTGGTCTACTGGAAGAGCTCTAAGAGATTTCAATTATATGCTTTTAGAACATTAATAAAGGTATGTCTGCTGAAAGAATTTGGTTTTCTTGCCTGTCTAAAGAGATGCATCTTAAACTAGTCTCTGAAGTTATGGCAGCTTAAATTGGTTGATTGTAACTAAGGCTGTCAGACAAGGAGCCAGAGTCAGAGATTAGGTTTGAAAAAGATGCTAGAATAGATGACTTGCCTGAAACTTTATTATACCTAGTTGGGTAAAAGTAAAGCTGTACAGGGTTAGGACTGTCAGAATGTATTGTTTGCCAATCTGTATTTAGATTTCCTAGTAGAGCTGTTTTGTATGGGATTCTGGATGAGGTCCAGGACAGCATTTCCTCAAAGGTGGCTATACTGTTACTTGGTAGCTATGATTGCTATGTTTTTATTTATTTTTTAATTTTGAGTAATGTTATAAAAAGAGTTTCTGTTTTTAATTTCAACTAATGTTATAAGTGTTTCTGAGTTAGAAAATTTTACAATTGAGTGTGAACAAAGTGGGGGGGGGGCATTTCTATAGAAAATGACACCTCTGCCTGCTTTTCTATTGAGCCAATCTAATCTAATGGCACTGTGTCTAAGACCTAGAATTTCTACCTTTAAAATCTTTGCAGAGGCAAGTTTTATCAAGTACATCTGGGGAGTACAGAGTTATCCCAGCATGAAGTTTAGGGAGCTTACTATAGATACTAGTCACCCGTGGTGGTGGTGCTGCGGTAGCGTTGTCACCTCACAGTAAGACGCTGTCCGGTTCAATTCTCAGCTAGAGCGTCTTCTGCGTGGAGACATGCGTGAATGGGCGTACCTTCGATGAAGATTGTGCGTCAGGTCTGGCAAGCCAGTACGTAAAAATCAACTGCCAATCATTAGCAGACCGGAGCTCCGCTGTGGCGACCCCTAACCGGGAAAAGCCGAAAGACACAAACTATAGATACTAGTCAGGATGAGGTAGACAAGATGGTAGCCAGGGGCCTCTTGAAATCCTCTATGGATACAGGTCTCTCTGGTCTCTGATTATATCTTGTGATGGCCTTTCAGCAAAGTGGTTGCTAGTGGTACACCTCATCTTATACTAACATGGGAAATGGGTTTAAATTCAAGCCCTGACTACTCAAGGGTGACGAAGTGACAAAAACTGACAGCTTCAAGACGATGAGATTCACGTTTACCGGTGGTGTTAATGCACAGGCTTGGTAAACACATGTCCTAATGATCCCCCACTGGGCAATCTTAACCACTGCTATTCTTCAAGCAGGCAGGCCAAGAGCTTTTCCCTCCTGTCACTCTTAGGTGACTGGGTTCCAGTGCTGGCACAGCAGTGGTTAATGCTGAACTTCTTCCCAAATAATACTAACAATGCCAATGCAGGTCTTTGCTTGTGAACTGGAAGCAACACAAACACTGACAGTTTACCTGTATGTAGGAAATCTTCATAAAGAATTCAGGACTGAGATCGGAAATATCCAAAAAGCAGGAAAGTAGTGACTGGCTTATGTCACAGCAGTTCTGAAATGCAGGAGTTGGAGAGAAGAAAAAAACAACAGATGTAATGCAACAGAAGGAAGGACGTTCCCTACTCACATAACTACCTGGGGGGGGGGGGGGGTCTCCAATACCAAATTTTCTACTACTGGACTATGTCACCTTTGTTACTGCATCTGCATGTGCCTGGCCTAGTTCATGGAGTGACAACACTATTTCATATAAAAAATGAACATGAACAAAGAAACGCACGTTTTTCCAATCTCATTTTATTTTAAACAGCAAGCAGGCCAATAGGGGTATCATGACACTTCTTTCTATATTCGCAGCTTTCTGGAAATGTAAACATTGTGTTACAATCTGAAATATATTTTGGTAATGCACTTACAACACACTGTATTGCTGGATATTTTGTCGTGGCAAATCAGGGGCAATTAAGATCTCCTACGATGATAACAATTGCACAATAAAGGATCATTACTATTAAAAAACTAGCACACTGATTGGACAGCCTAACTAGTGTGCTCACTGTAAATACAGTTTATACTAGCAGGAAAAAAAAAACAAACAGTCAAGCTGATGAAGTACCATTGAGTGGCCAGATTTTCTACTGGCTTATGCTGAGGGACAGAGCAAAATATAACAAAAAGCAGGTACATTCCGCAAAACTAAAACAGAAACCTACCTGATTTTCCTTGTAAGCTTGCACTGTCCCTCGTAAATCTCTCTCTCAATTTTTAATTGTTAGAAAATAGCAACTGAGATTATGTTTTCTCTGCTGCTTCTCCTGCACTGATGTACTGTGCAAGCATGGGGACGCAAGTCCCACATGCAAGCAAAGTGCATCAGTATAGGGAAGAACACAGAAGACTGAAGCATCCTTATACAAATATATTATCTGTGAAAGGTAAGCAATTTTTTTCTTAAATAATGTAACTGTATAATAATAATTCACTCCTGTTTGTGGGTATATCAGGATTTATCCACGGCTGGCTTTGTTTAATCACTCTGCCCTAGTGATCAAACCTCACCAACCGCAGATAAATCCTGATATACTCACACCCAGTCATGGATTATTGCTTAAATGTATCCCAAGAATACGGTACATACAGACATTTTAGAAAAAAGCCTTAGCACCTGAAAAAAACAGGCGAAGCTAATATGCATCAACAAAAGTGTTACTTTTAGCATTTTCACACAGTAAAATAAACTATACAGCATGTCTACTTTAAAAGAGGAATAAAAATGTAAGCCAAAACATTTAGCATTAATGTAAAGAAGTGCAGCTGAAAAATGAGCAACGAATGGAATCAAGTCTTCCATTTTCATTTGAGCATCAATACAAAAATGTCAATAACTTACCATATTTGGAGACTGATAGTAAGGGTTTTCATAAAGCGTTGGCCCTCCAAAACTACCCTGGAAAATCTTGATGAGGTTCAGGACAAATCTCGGTCCTACTTCCACTAGAGATGCATCTTCTTCTATAATCTGCAACCCACAGACAAGACCAGTATTAAAGAGGATGTCACAGACAAATGTGTGTGTTCTAGCTAAGACATCTTAGAACAGTAACAGCATATGCTAGAGTGATTTCAAGCTTTCATGGCATAACAATTAAACTGCAGTACTCCTCCAGTTTAAACATACATGACCATCTAACATTTTACGTCCAAACTGTTACTTAAATAAATAGCCAATTGATTCAGGTTTCATTTGTGGATAATTTTTTCAAAGCCTTCAAACCTTCCTCAAGGTTCTGAGAGCTCTTAGGCTGTTAAGTAAATGTAGTATAGACAGCAAAGCTAATTGTCTTAGGGATGTAAGGGCCTCATTCTCCACTTTAACCAGGGTTGCCAATTTAATTAATGGCCAAGTTTTAATGGTCTGCCAATGAAAACATCAAGGAATTATGTCATATCATGTGTAAGGTCTTTGAACTAGCAGTTTAAATTAATTTATATAAACAGACCCCACTGCTCACTTCACCCCTTCAGATTTTCACACACTTGCTATACGTTCTGTTCCACCAGCTTTCTCACGCATTAGACAGATGACAAGTGCATCTACTAAAGCAGTAGAAGGTGTGGGAGCTGGTAACATGCACAGGAGACCCTCCTACCAACGATGGCATGTACACCTTGAGCATAAAACTGGAATGATGGACTAATGGGCATCAAAACATTCCGCCACTTCATCCTCCACTAAAAAAGTGAAACTGCTCAAGTCAAAGTTACCTTCACTTATGTGCATCGAAGAAGCCCTATTACTACTGCAGAGCGACAATCACACCACTTAGCATGGCTCAAACTCCTAATAAGCAAGCAAAGGCACTACTATAATCAGTTAATATGGGACATCTCAAGGAGGGACCCAAGTGCAATATGTTAAAATGCTAAACTACAATTAAAGTACAGCACACAAAATGAGATCCTAAATTATGCACACCATATAGCAAAACTGATGCTAGCTAAAAGACTGCACGGATTAGTACAGAAGATCAATACACAGAAGATTAACTTCATATAAAAAGCACTAAGTGAAGAGTGCAAAAATGAATACGGTCAGATTTGCTTTAACTGATCTGCACATTTAATATTCACAGCAAAGTAATCCTAGACCTAAAGGAACTTGCTACAAAAGTTTTTACATAATACTGGCCTGAATGCATCAGAAAAGACAAAGTGAAAACTCATGAGCATTAAGAAGCCATACAGCTGAAACACTGGTATGCCCTTAAGGGATCATTTGCATACATCCCATGGGCCTCCAGTACACAGAAGGTTTAAAGTACTATTTTTTATTTATTTTTATTTTATTTACCATTTGTTAACCGGGAAAGTCCGACTTGGAACAAAGCCAATTTTCAGCAGAGGCCCGGGGAGAAAGGCTCCAGATGCATGTCACTACATAGTGAAAACTCAAGTTTAGCTACAGTGGGTACAAAAAGTGTACACACCCCTGTTAAAATGCCAAGTTATTGTGATATAAAAAAAATGAGACCACAATAAATAATTTCAAAAATTTTCTCACCTTTAATGTGGCCTATAACCTGTACAATTCAAATGAAAAACAAACAAATCTGTTAGGGGAAAAATATAAAAAATAAAAAACGTACAATAAGCTGGTTAAGTGTGCACACCCTTAAACTAATACTTTGTTGAAGCACCTTTTGATTTAATTACAGCATTCAGTCTTCTTGGGTATACAGCTGCCATCAATTAAAGTTCAGCTGTCCTAGTACGATTTTCCTGACATTTACTCAGTTGCCTGCTACAGCAAAAGCCATGGTTCACAGAGAGCTTACAAAGCATCAAAGGGATCTCATTGTTGAAAGGTATCAGTCAGGAGAAGGGTACAAAAAATTTCTATAGCACTGGATATACCATGGAACACAGTGAAGACAGTCATTAAAAAGTGGAGAAAATATGCGATAACAGTGATGTTGCAAAGAACTGGACATCCCCCCAAACTGGATGAAAAGACAAGATGAAAACTGTCCAGGGAGGCTGCCAAGAGACCTACAGCAACACCAAAGGAGCTGCAGGAATTTCTGGCAGTCCTGGTTGTGTACTACATGCGACAACAATCTTCCGTATTCTCCACATGACTGGACTATGGGGTAGGGTTGCAAGACTGAAACCTTTTCTTACACAGAAAAACATCCAGGCCCGACTAAAATTTGCAAAAAAATACATTAAATCTCCCAAAAGCATGTGGGAAAATGTGTTGCAGTCTGTTGAGACCAAGGTTGAACGTTTTGGCCACAATTCCAAAAGTTATGTTTGGCACAAAACAACACTTCTCATCACCAAAAGAACACGGATGTGGGGTGACCTGAAGAGTGCTGTGCACAAGAGATGCCCTCACAATCTGACAGATTTGGAGTGCATTTGCAAGGAAGAGTGGGCAAATATTGCCAAGTCAAGATGTGCCATGCTGATAGACTCCTACCCAAGAAGACTGAATGCTGTAATTAAATCTAAAGGTGCTTCAACAAAGAATTAGTTTAAGGGTGTGCGCACTTATGCAACCAGCTTACTGTACTTTTTTATTTTTTTATATTTTTCTCCCTAACAGATTTGTTTTTCAATTGAATTGTACAGGTTAGGTTATAGGTCACATTAAAGGTGGGAAAAGTTTTGAAATTATTTATTGTGGTCTCATTTTTTTATATCACTAAAACCTGGCATTTTAACAGGGGTGTGTACACTTTTTATATCCACTGTACATACTTCTCTGCCACTCCAGACTTCCTCATGCAATACCAGAAACTCCTCTCTAGGCACCATGCCATATGCTTTCTCCATGTCCACAAAGACACTATGCAACTCCTGACCTTCTCTAAACTTCTCCATCAACACCCTCAGAGCAAACACTGCATCTGCAGTGCTCTTTCCCAGCATGAAACCATACTGCTGCTTACTAATCATCACCTCCCTTCTTAACCTAGCTTCAACTACTGTTTCCCATAACTTTATGCTGTGACTGATCAATTTCATCCCTCTACACAACTTTGCACATCTCCCTTATTCTTAAAAATCAGTACAAAACACTTCTCCACTCCTCAGCATCATCTCACTTTCCAAGATTTCATCCACTCCTCAGCATCATCTCACTTTCCAAGATTTCATTAAACAAGCATGCAGTAGCTATTTGCTCAGTTTGTTTTTTGTAATCTTTATAATATATCTTTACCATCTCAAAAGTGCTTACTCCTCTCTGTACTCTTCTTTTCTAGACCTAACACCACTCTTAAGTATTCAATTGCGGTACCACCTTTATCATTCTTATAAGAAAAGTGCAGTCCGGGTCTGAACTGTCTGCAAACAGCTAAAGTTAATTTTGAGTATGTGTCTACCTGTTTGAGCCAATATTAATTTTCCCCTGGAGAGCACTCTGCTTTGGCTTGTAAGCAGCCCCACACACACACACACACACACACACACACACACACACACACACACACACATCTTCCACTTTCTCTCTTATTCCCTTCTGTTAGCAAACAGTATCCATAACTGATCAGTACTGTGTGCTTGTTAATTTAAACTGGAGACCACAGTAGCCTACTGATACAGGGTTATCCTGTTTTTCCACCTGAGAAATGGTTACGAAATGACTTACAGTTTTCAGAGCAGTCCTTGGTCAATTGTGATTGTTTCTTAAACACAAACTTGTCTTTGCTTTGGCTCATTAGCAGCAGTACAAAGAACTGCCTGCTCACACCCTTGTTCTCCCCTCCCCCTTCCCTGTTTATTACCTTAAGACAATCCCAAAGTTAATAAATATTACCCGTGGCTTATCAGTTAACTCTGTTCCCCGATTGTTTCCAGCCCCCTCATAAGAGCAACTAACAGGGTCTCTATCTGCTTCGCTCCCCACCCTGCCCCCTATTCCCTCCCACCCCCAATGGTCTCACCTTTATTACACTCACAAACCCCTCCCATCTTTCCAACAGCCAGCCACAGCACTAACCCAACACTACCTCCTCCATCTTCCCACTACTATCACACCTCCTCAACTAACATGTACAAGCATACCTTACCTATGCTCACTGCATGCACTCTCTGTGCATATCTTACATCCTACCAAAGCTCCATCATTCCCCCACTCAACCACTACCACTGTACTACTATTCACACCACCACTCATGTCTCACCCTCACTCAGCTCCCCTCCCACCAACTCAAGAACCATCCCTATGCACCCCCCACATATTCTACCAACTATATTACTCAAACATAAAGCATCCCTACAGCTTAACATAGTAATCCTCCCACCATACTTATTACCCAAAGAGCACAATCATAAAGTTTCCCTTATAAACAAACACATTCAAAAACTGAGAAAACTAAACCTCATGCATATCAAAACTAGCCCTAAGTGGAGACATCCACCCCAACCCTGGCCCTACCATCTCCAACCCCAATCCTCATAATCAGACTAGAAACCACAACTTCTCCCATATTACAGCCAATAGAAAGCCAAGTGACTTCCTTCTACTAAGCCTAAATATTAGAAGTATATCCAACAAAGTCCATGAATTCCATGCCACCATAGACTTATACTCCACAGATATAGTCATCCTGACAGAAACCTGGCTAAAACCTAACATTACCAGTGAGCAAATACTCCCTACAGGTTACGGCATACTAAGAGTAGACCGGCTAAACAAGAAAGGAGGCGGTATAGCTATAATATTTAAACAGCATCTAAACATCCAGATCTTAAAATCATCAGCTCCACAAATAGGCAGTGAAGAAATAATATATACCAACCTCAAAATAAAACCATCAGCATAATTGGATGCTACTTCCCACCTGGCCAAAACATCCCTCCACTAGAAAACCTCCTCAGCTGGTCTACCCACCATCTCCCCCAAGAAACTATCACTTTAGGTGATTTCAATTATGACTGGCAATCCTGTTCTGGCAACCATTGTAAACCTTCATGGCTTCACCCAACTAGTCCAGTCGCCAACCAGGATAAATAAAAACTCCAGCAAGCACACTACCCTGGATTGGATACTAGTCTGTAAGAGCCCCCAGTCATATATAACAGGCTGCTTATCAGATAGCCTCAGTGACCACTCCCCAACATTCCTACTCAAAAAATACCTATAGCAAGCTAAACCTGTCATCTACTGTCAAATACGTAAAAAACTAAACTTTAACCCACTCGCATTCATCTCATCCCTCAAAGAATGTAACTGGCATCCTCTACAGTACCCTCAGTCTTGATGACGCAGTTGAATTTTTTAATACTACCTTCCTGAGCATCCTTAATTACCATGCTCCCATAAGACTTTCCAGAACCAAAGCACAACCCTCCCCATGGCTACAGAAAACTACTAAGTCAGAAATGAAAACCAGGGATAAAGACTGGGAACACTGGTGCAAAACCAAACCCCCCTCAACTAGACAGAAATTCCTAGAACTATGTAATAGAGTCAAAAAGCTAATAAAACAGGACAAATTCCAATACTACTAGTCTGCCCTAGACTCCTCACAACACAGCCCCAAACAATTCTGTTCCTCCATAAACTCCATCCTCCACCCAGGTAAAGTCAGTACCCCTCCTCCTAACATCCCTCACTCCTCAGAAAATATTGCTACCTCATTCAACACACATTTCAAATATTGCTACCTCATTCAACATACACTTCACACAAACCATACTATCCCTAGCTAAACAACACAACCCCCTCCCCTCCAACCCACACCTTCAACTAGTTATCTCCCCACTGCCTTCTCTTTTTCTCCTGTACCTACCTCCAACATAAAAATAGTCAACTAAACATAAGCCCACCAAATTATCAACAGACAACCTCCCAAGTGAATACCTACAAATCGCAGCTGATCCCAGTATCCATCTTGATTATCCGATCTCTGTCAGAAAGTTACATTCCCACACTGTGGAAAGTATCACATATAAGTCCCCTCCTCAAAGGCGGACCCTCCACAGCACTAACCAATTACCACCCCATAGCTATTCTCTCTCCACTCTCCAAAATACTAGAGAGATGCATGCACTCTCAGGTCTCAGACTACCTCCTTACTAACAACCTCCTTTCCAATACTCAGCATGGTTTCCGACCAAACCATAGCACCACCACTGCCTTACTCTCCTTTACTAACACTATCCTTCAGCATAAAAACAATGGCCATTTCTCCTCTGCTACTTTCTTAGACCTATCTAAAGCATTTGACATGGTCCCACACAAACAACTTACCTCTGTCCTCAATAACCTATCCTTCTCTCAATCAGTCGACAACTGGTTTCAGAGTTACCTGTCTGACCGCCAACAATCTATTGTATGGAAGACTGATATCTCCCCAACTACCTGTCTCCATAAGGGTTCCCCAAGGATCCATCCTTGGACCCCTACTCTTCTCTGTTTTCACCAATAATCTAGCCTCTGCCACCAAACATGGCACACTCATACAATACGCAGATGACTCGACCATCATCTGCTCAGCCCAGTCCCTACCTAAACTGCAAAAAGTCACACAGGAAGCCTTTTCCTCTGTTGAAACTTGGTTATCCGATGCCCAATTAATACTCAACCCAAAAAAAACTAAACTACTCATCTTCCAACCCACCAAGCATACTCAAACCAACTCTCACTTTAACATCACAGCAAAAGAAAACACCACTATATACCCAACTGAACATACCAAATTGCTAGGAGTGGAAATAGACAATAAACTAAAATTTGACATTCAAATATCCATGACCATAAAAAAAGTCCACAAAAAACTAGGAGTGTTATACAGAAATAAGCAACTTCTCACCAAAGCAGCAAAGATTTCAATAGCAAATTCCCACCTTATCTCCACCCTACTTTACATGCCTCTCCAATATATACCAACCTAAGGCAATGCGATCTAAACAAGCTAGAGACCTGCTACAACAAAATCTCCAAATTCGCCACAGGGGCATCCTACCTTAGTCACCACTGTCTCTCACTTGCTGAACTGGGCTGGCTTGAACTCCCTCACCTCCCTTCAATGGTATCAACTCTCACTCGCCCACAAACTAGTAAACCATCCACTAAATGTCCCATCCCTCCAGAATTTACTCCAACCCTATCGCACCACCAGACCACTAAGATCCAGCAACAAAAATCACTTGCAGATCACTAAAGCCAATAACTCTGCTGTGAAGCACTATTCTCTTGCACCATAGCCAAATTATGGAACTCCCTCCCACCCACAATTACCTCCATACCATCATGCACCCACTTCAAAACTTTACTAAAAGCGCACCTAAAAACATGCTAGCTATGCCCTTGCAACTCCCACTCTAATATCACCCACCCCATCCAACCACTACCTTTCTTTCCATTCCACTAACTACCTTGATTATAGCAAGCCCAGATGCTCATAAAGGCTAGTACTTATTATACAGCAGGAACTTCTTATTGTAACATTTGTTAATGTCTTATGTACTTCACAGATAAAGATTCTAGTTGTCTACTGATGTACTATGTTCTTCATCTGTAAATATTTTTTAAGTAATTGCTATGTTAAATTGTTAATCGCTATGCAATCCAATGTAACTACTGTCTGTTTATTTTAACTGTGGAGCTTTTCTCCCCGGGCCTCTGCTGAAAATGGACCTACGTCCAGTCAGACACTCCCGGTCAACAAATGTAAATAAATACATAAACAAACAATCTGGTAGAAAACTCCACTGACATCTCGCCTAAACACCTTCATACTTCCACAGGTATGTCATCTTGACCAACAGCCTTTCTATTCTTCATCCTGTTCATAGCCATCTTTACTTCCTCTTTGCTAATCCAGTGCACTCCCCAATTCACTATCCCCACGTCATCTAACCTCTCTCTCTCTCTCTATCTTCATTCATCAGCCCCTCAAAGTACTCCTTCCATCTGCTCAATACACACACTTCACTTGTAAGTTTCCCTCATTATTCTTTATCACCCTAACCTGTGGCACATCTTTCCCAACTCAATCCCTGTCTAGCCAATAGGTACAAGTAATTTTCTCCCTCCTTATTGTCCAACTTTTCATACAACTCACCATACACCTTATCCTTAGCCACCTCTCTCTCTTCACCATACGCCTCATCTCCTTATTCTCCTGTCTCCTTTCCTCACCTCTCTGCCAATCCCACTTCACCAAACCTTTTTTCTGTATACTCTCCTGTACTTCCTCATTCCATCACCAGGTCTCCTTGCCTTCCTTCCTCTTTCCAGATGTCACACCAAGCACCTTTCTAGCCGTCTCCCTTACCAGCTCTGCTTTAGTTATCCAGCTATTCAGTAACTCTTCACTGCCACCAAGTGCCTGTCTTAACTCTTCCCTGAACTCCACCTCACAATCATCCTTTTTCAACTTCTACCATTTGATACTTGGCACTACCCTCACTCTCCTCCTCCTCTTCTTGATCACCAACATCATCCTACAGACCACCATCCAATGGTGCCTAATTAAGCTTTGCCATCACCACTTTACAGTCTCCAATCTCATTCAGACTTATCCTCCTGCATAGTATATAATCCACTTTTGTGCATTTTCCTGCACTCTTGTATGTCACCCTATGCTCCTCCCTCTTCGTAAAAAAATTACTCATCACAGCCATAGCCATCCTTTTCGCAAAAATCCATTACCATCTATTAACACTGTTTTCCATAAAAGATGTGAATCTCAAAGTTATGGACTCTGGTCTCCTAAATGGTCTACTTGGGAACTGCTGGCTCAAGGAATTGACTTAAAAGTTAAGGCTCCAAAACTATCAAACAGAGCATTCAGTGGTAACAATGGTGTAGTCCTATGCCAATTCCTCCCAATCAGAGTTTCCCAAGGATCGCTGCCACTGTTTTGTAAACACCTTAACACACAGTGTGCCTGAAGTCAACATGATGCAATACTACATGCAGATGACCTAATTTCGTGGGATGTATACAAGACTTATGGTCTACACCAAGCAGACTACTGAGTAATCTACATCTCGTACTCAGCTGGCTTTACCCATAAAAGGGCTGATGGTCAACTTTCAGAGAAACAAATCTGTACTCCTCGAGACATCCAAGCCGCTAACCTACAGGCCTTCTGCAACTGAACCACCTTAGGGTGCCACTTAACTGGTTGCTCTATTCAGATACCTGGCTAGACCTTTTCTTCATCTTTAATTCTTCCACCTTTACTAAGCATAATAGTGAACTACAAAGTATGCATCTATAAACCTGCTACAAAGCATTCATTTCCCATACTAAGGAAAGACTCTTCCACTGGTAACGGATGTCTTAATCACACCGACCACAAGAACCTTTTCAGTCAAATATTCACTTTCCTGCACAATCCTACTTATAAACAGTATAAAAAGGAGCAATCAGTCAAATATGCTTTCAGAGCTTTTCATGTCTTAAAAAAATTTCAGTCAAATCCATCCACCTACAAACCCTTTTCACATTTTGCAAATAGGGTTGGGGTGTCACTTCAACAGTGACAATCATCTAGAGAGCCAAGGTTTACATTGTTGGGAGGCTAGCCCAGCCACTGTTGTTCTTCCACACCACACACTCATATGTACACTTGCACCTATACCCAATTTAGAGTCTCCAAGCAACCTACTGCATTGTCTTTGGAATATGGGAGGAAACTGGAGCACCTGGAAGAAACTCACGTGAACACAGAGGCATGCGGACTCTGCATAGAAGGCACCCCAGCAGACAATCGAACCGGGGAACCTCTTGCTGTGCGGCAACAGTGCTATCTGCTGTGCCACTGTGTTGAGCTTTAACCACACAGACACACACAGACTTAGGCAGTGAGAGACACAGACAACTAGACAGAATGAGGTTGACAAACATGACAGAGAACAGACGGATGCATTCTGACAAGTACACAGATGGACGGGGATGATCTTTAATTCAGCCAGTAAGGGGAGGTGCTCTCTCCCCATTACAAAATAAATTAACAAAAAGCTTCTTCAGTCTCTGGAGTTAGTACAACAGCATGCCAGCTGTCAAGCTTAACCGACAGCTATGACGTGACCATAGCAGGTTATATTTTTATTATTTCACTAAGTGACTGTGACTGAAAGAAAGCCTTATGGTCAAGCTCACCTACTTGTAAAACAAACAAAAAAAATCATGCTTCACACTTACAGTGGGCATCTAACCTGTAATCTTTAGTAAAAATGGAAATCCAAGCATCAGCCACATGCACAAAGCAATAACATTTTTAGAAACTTTTGCAGTAGTAACAGCTAAACCAGAAGAATGTGCTCTGACCACAAAAGTCAAAGACTAACTGCTCAAAACAGAACACAACACAAATCTGCAAGTCAAATGTGTAGAACAGAGAACGTATATGTACCTTTAAGAAGCATTTCCAGATGTAGCACATGCATATAAATACTGAGCATGTGCAAGCAGCAGTGTCATTTTGAGAGAACAGCTAGAGTGTTAACATGTATAAGTGTGGTAGCCAGTCTGTTTATAAGTTTAAGTTTAAATTACAAAGCCTCATTCCTGATGTCGTTGTGTGTAAGTAAAGCTGCTTAACAGAACTCACGAATGTTCGTCTGTTTTATCCTGACCAGACGAGCGACAAAATGGAAAGGATAAACTCTGCAAATGGACAATTGCAAGCAATTTTTAAACGGTCTGCTTTGTAAACAGACAATCCTGTTTTGGTTTCTTAAAAATATAAACCACTAGTCAGCAATATTGGCATTTTTGCCCTTTGGTTATAAAAGCAAAAAGATTTGTAAATACAAGAAGCATGCTCAAGCCTTTTTCTTTTCCTTGGTTGAGGAAGAAACTCAGTAGATGAACAGACTAAGAATGATTTTTTTTAAATTTATTTATTTTATATTTGTTTACCGGGATAGTCAGACTGGGCTGTTAATATACTTTATAAGCAACAGTATTACATAAAATAAAATATACAGATAGTTGAAATAAGAAAAATATACAAACGGCAAATTGCAATAATATATAAATTCACACGAGTTACACTTTCAAAAAATTAATTCACTCTTAGTACCATCTAATAGAGCAGTACAATAATAAGAGGAAATGATCTCAAGAAACCATCTTTGGCATATAAAGGGAGAGATTCTCAAGAATATTCAGTCTTTGCAAAAAAAAAAAAAATATGTACGGTTCCTTACAAAACAAAGCTTGCAGTTCTGAGCTTACGGACAGAGACACTGCAACAGAGAAAGGGTCTTCCAAGAAACATGTCTGAACAGCCACAAATGGAGAGTCAGTTTTTAAGCATTAGCTTCAGATCCAAAACAGTTAAGGCAGGATGCGTTACTGAAGAATCTTCTTAATAACCAACTTCATTGTTGTGTGTCAGAATGGGTGCCTGTCATGAACAGCAGCACTTTTATCGCACGCTGAGCGATCAAAAGCAAACCAGCGAAACAACTTTCACTGACAGTGAAGCAGCAAAACTTGTTTTGTTTGATCATTTAGCATTTGAGGAAAATACTACTGATCAATCAACATGTATCCCTCAGACATGGTAGGATATATGTGCAGGCAATCAAAATGTCAGATAAGTAAACCTTCACTGAAGAAGAAATCAGTCTTTTGTTAAAACAGTAAGAGATTGTAGGACCTAATGTACTGAACAAAAAGACAAAATCTAAATATTAATTTTGAGCCAAAAAGGAAACCCTCCACTGTGAGGTTGACAGACTTTGTTCATTCTCAAACACATGCAGGGTCAGGAATTATTGCTAATACCTGAATAATCAGATCAAACACAGCTATCTTGGCCAAATAGAAGCTATGAGAATTATGTTTTACTTTTTACTTTAATAAGGAACTTTTTAGTGAAATGCACTGGAGGAAATAAATATTAGAGACCAAGATGAAGACTCCCAAGTTGGTTTTCATAATTTGTGTGTGTGTGTGGGGTGGGGAGGGGGACAACTCAGATAAGCATGCGATTTACTTTTAGAAAACAGCTATTCTACTGACAATTAGACAGGTTTACCTGTCTGTCTAGCTTCTATTTTTCTATTTGTGGGAGATGGAGGTTCCCTTACTGTAGCGTCTGTCAGAGTGGAGAGGAATGTAAAGGGCCTGAAGACACACATTCATTTGAAATATTTATTCCTGAAGTGTTACTGTCAGTCTGCAAAGGCAATAAAGAGTGATGGCCCTCATTTATTTACCATATTATTGTGTTGTTGACTGACGCTATTTCCAAGACTCCTGGTCTCAAGTCTGACATGAATGCTGAAGCAACAAAGAAGATTGCCAGCATTTCCTTGAAACTGTTATTTAGAGTCTACATAACCTCCCTGTGCATGAGCAAGTTCTCTCTTACATTCCAAAGGCATGCCACTAGGTGTTTTGGACACACTAAATTGACTACATATGAATGAGTGTGTGTGAGTGGTACCACAGTAAGGGCAGTTACCTGGTAGTGTGAACACTGGCTCTAGGCGATGGTCCTGCTTTTATCAGACTACTAAAAGTAAAAATAAAAAGCATTAGTAACATGCCCTCACTGGAGCACTGATGTTAGTATGCAATATTTGTATATTGCAGTTGTCCTGCTGCTGAACCCATTTTTTGTACTGCTAATACCTATTACAAGTCTAAATCATCTTATCCTTTTAGTGTATGCTTGTGCTTATTTTGCCTTTCCTTCATTAATTCCTAAAGCATTGGAAATGGCTTCTCTGCATATATGATTTAGTCCATGTCTCTTTCAGGTGCACCTCTGGTGATTCTTGTCTTCATCTGACCAGATATCACTTCCAGATTTTTTTTTTTTGTTTTGTTTTTACTTATGCAGCTTATTCATATTCCATACACATTCTTGTGCCATCTTGAAAGGAAATGTCTGGATAGGGGATTTTGAATCATTGACCTATCACTTTACTCATTTTTATTACTGGAACATGGGGGCTAAACAGTCATTATCAATAAGCAATGCTATCTCCAATCTTCAATTCCTTTCCTTTTTACCACAGTTTGGAATTAATCATTTCTTTCTGTCGGTATATTTGAAACTTGATTACTATTGGTTTTGATTATTCCTTGATGCTGAACCTGGGGCATATACACAATTGGCTTTTTCTACAGATATTTCCTGTATGAGGATTCAAGTCCATTTACTTAACTGGTCCCAAATAAAAGCTGGTCAGTTTAGCCATACAAGCTCTTCAGATATTTCCGTACACCTTAAATTTTCACATCTGGATCAGTCTTCCTGCTCCACTATTTTTTATTTCACTTCCTCATGGATGACTTCATATTCTGCCATGTCTCCTTCAGTTCAGTTTCTGTTTTCTGCACATCCAACAGCTCAGAGTGCTTACTGAAAGTATTTTCAACAACTTCCTGCTTTTTCCTGTTCATTTTAGTGTTACCTTTGATGGTTCCATTTATTTTGAACAAGTCTGTATACACGGTTTTATCTTGTACGACATTTAACTTAATTTCCTTTATTTCTTTTACTGTCTGCTTCATTGTCAGATCAGCCATATACAAGGCTTCCACTTCTTGAATTTTAACCTGGGTTTCTTGCTTGTTTCTTAGGGTTTGACTCTTAAGCTACCGGGAAAACATTTAATTCTATATTTAGTGCTATTTACCAGCTTTACAGACTGATTTACAATTCCAGTGTGGGACACCTATTTTTAGGCTACTTTACTCAGTGAATGCTGTACCAGAAGTCTCCAGATTGTGGAAGATCTTGTGGATGTTGTCATTAAGTTTGAGGCAGACGTCTTTGAATACCCGCACCCAATGAACACACTCAAATGAAAGTGTAACTGCCAACTTCTCCAGTGGGTGTTGGTTTTGTTTCCACAAGCTCCAAATGCTTCTCCACTGGTTCTTCCTTATATGTAGACTAGCCATAAATATAACCAAATGCCTCAAAAGTATGAATCCGGCTATCATGCCAGTCTTTTGCAGTGTACACAGGAAAGACTTTACAGAGGAGACCTTTTCTAATGGGGGTCCACCACTTCTCCCAATGAAGGAATTCCTGTAGGATGAGTAAAGAATGGACTTCACATAAAACACAGATGCCCAGGCTGATTAGGCATATGATGATAGAATCTAGGGCCACCATCTAACTCCTCCAAGGAGTAATCCTGTACAAATGAATTACTTAAACACAAGTGTAAATGTCCTTAAATATGAGGTGGGGAAAAGACTTGGGCTAATCACATGGCCAATAACTTAGAAGTAATGAAAAGCACACATAGTAAATAATGTAGGAGCAGTGGACAGCCCAAACAGCACAGAGGTGAACTGGAAAAGCTCTCCCCTAGCAATAAATGTGAGATATCACTTGTGTTCTGCATCAACACCTACTGTGACCACGAATGCAACATGGAAAAACAGGAGGAGGACTGCAGGTATAGCATCTTCAACATTTTCTTTTTGTTACACAAGGATCTCAAGCAACCCTCAAAACCAGAAAAATTGTAGTTGTTGATAGGTACTGTCCTGGCCCTCAGATAAGTGTGACAATCGTCACAATCACTTGAGTTTAGGACCCCCTGTTTTACATGGAGAAATGTTCAGTTTGTACATATCCAGAAGAGGTCTTCATGGACCATCTTTCATGAGGATAGGAAAAGACACTAATAGAACATCACCCCTTATTTTGCTATAAGGCTTCTTTCTACTACCCACAAAAAAAGCCAGTCTATGATGAGACCTGCTAATGACACCTGATCTATCGGAAAGGAAGACAACCTTTCAGAACTCTGTTCTGTACCTGCAGCAACTTGTGGGTCTGTAGCCAGGTTGGCCCATTTCTGAAGACAGAATCTTCCTTCTAGGATGTGGTGGGAAGAAAGGTAGAGAGATAAGATGGTCAAAACTAAAATGAATACTCCCATTTAGGTGAGGGAGCCATTCTTTCCCATCTCTGCCTTTGCCTTGTTGCTTGCTACCACCCCTACCTCCTCTCTGCTGGTCTATTTCAAAGTCTAAACTGTTTCACCTGGGACTGTTTCCTATAAGTGGCTATTCTTTTGTAGAAACACTCTTAACAAATTTAAGAAATGAATGGTGGAAAATTTGTTTTATTGTTTGAATGGTCTTTCCCTTTCCCTTGCAGTTTTTAAGCAGTTCTATTCAGGAGGGGTCTAAAGAAAAATTAAGGAGCTATCCTTTTTTCATTGTCTGACAAAAAAAAAAAGAATATTCACACCATGCATGTCATTTAATATCCCTGGCCAAACCGGACTGCTTTGATGCTAGAATCAAGAGTAATATCTACATTTAACCAGATCCTCACCAGCTCTAATGGCAGCCAGAGAGTATCTAAATCACCTTTGCTTTAGAGTTCCATCTAAAATCTCCACCATCATGTTCTCCATTTTCAGATGATGCCAACGTGATACTGCAGTATATGGATAAGGTTTAAAACCCTTATTTCCAAGATTGAGGATGTATACATTTTCGTCCCAAGTTTACCCAGGATACAATATTTCTTTGTTGTCAGGCACACTTTCATTACTGGGATCTAGTCTGATCCTCCCTCTGCAGGATTTGCAACACTTTTTATACAGGTACATACATTTTTCCTCAACCATGTAAGCTTTATCTGGCTTCCTAGAAATCAATGGCGCTACGTTTTGCTTCAAACAGATGTTATCAAATGTATTTTCATGGCTTGAAAAACTGCATGAATGTCTTGGCTCCTCAATGCCCAGCAATTCTAAATACCTCCCATGGGTATCCAATTATTCTTTTGTCCTGCCATTTAAAATGTTTTCACATTAGACTGAAAACTGAAGGATACATCATGACGGGAAGGACCAAAAAGAAGCTATTCATCCATCTCCATCAAATCCAGGGGAGAACACAGCTGACCTGTGTAGGTGATGTCCTCCTCTCCTCTTTTAGTTACCAAGTTGGACAACCACTTGTGGGTAAGGATCTCTTTCTCTTGACAGTGGTAATAGAAGTCAAAGACCCTCTTGGCAGTGTTGTTGGTGGGAGGAAGCCACCAAAATCTGTCCACACTGCCATGCGACCACATGTACTTCAGTTAACTATTTTTAACCAAAAGTGGCTGGAGCTGGCATATGCATCAGGACAGTGTACTTCTCTTAGGCAAGTGTCTCTCATCAGGGCGTATAATCAGAGACTCAACAACTTAAACTTCTTAAAAGCTAACAAAAGCATTGCCTCCTTACCCAGAGTATCAAACTTTTAGCCAAAAAGGGTGGGATCATCAATGGAAAGCGCATGTTCTCTAATGGTGCATGCCAAAGGCTGTCCCTCTGCAAAGACTTGGGAACTGGTGCTCAGCTGTGATGTTAGAAGAATTTCCATTAAGGCCTGGCTAGGTTTAAGACCACTACCAAAAAGGTCAGCATCTAAACAAAAGTCATGGCAACCTGGGAAAAAGGAAGATAAAATGTCAGAGCATGTGGAAAAATGATGTGCCCTGAAGCCCTCACAGCTGAAGGGGTTATTAAGGCCTCACTCTCTCTGTATAATATTTCATGACTTTTTTTTAGACTTACTCATTCTATAACGGCACTTTGTTTTATGCCTACCACAAAGTACAGTTTTGTACCTACCATAAATGTAGATGTTCGAGTGTATACCCTGCTGCAGTCATCACACTTGGGTTATCCTGCCATCAGGCGGTCCCGCAGTCGGCCCGAATTCCAAAGTCTTGGTCCGGCATTGGTTGCTGTCGCTTCTTCCCTGACGTTAGTGTGCCAGGGGTATATGAGATGCATCCGACGCCATTTTCTTCAGTTTTTCTTGCCCCAGATGTCAGGTGCCCCCCCTCCCCCCAAATGGTGGTCAGTAGATAGTACCGATAATAAAAAATGTAGCATAAACAAAAAATCCCTCCAGCTAAAAGCAAATACACCACAAAGGTTGTAACAGATTTTAAGGTATAGAAAGGTCTCAGTTAGGTCAGAGGGGATGGAGGGAGGGTAACCTGGACTGCAGCAGGGTATACACTCGAACATCTACATTTATGGTAGGTACAAAACTGTGCTATGTTCATCGTGTTACCCTGCTGCTGTCATCACACTTGGGTAGAATCCCAAAGCTAAGGATGGGAGGTGGAGTCAAACAGGGTTAGAGGAAGCTAGAAGGCCCTGCAAAACTACAGTGGCAAAGCCAGCTCTAGTCTTAGAGTAAAGTGGTAAGTGGTAATGTTTGGTGAAGGTGTGTATTGAACTCCAAGTTGCAGCTTCCAGAATATCCGTGGTTGGCACCCCCCTGAGGAAGGCTGTAGATGTAGCTGATGCCCTGGTAGAGTGGGGCCTTATGCTAGCAGGAACTGGTTTTTCATGGTGGGTGTAGCAAAACAGTACAGTTTTGTACCTACCATAAATGTAGATGTCCGATAGATATGCAACTGCAGTCCTGACATATGGGTTGTCCTGCCTCAGGCAGCCCTTCGGTCGGCCGGATTCCAAAGTCTGGGTCCGGCGTCGGCTGATGTCGCCTCCTCCCAGACGTCAGAGCGGCTGGAGTATAAAGGCATCCGCCGACGCCATCTTCTTCAGTGTTTCTTGCCCCAGATGCCAGGTGCCCTCCAAGGAAGGCTAAATTGTGTGAATGGATAAGCAAAAAATTCCAGACATGCACAACAGTAATAAACAGATACACCATAACAGATATCCCCAGCTAAAAAGGAGAGGGGGAATGGACCCAAGGAAAAAGCAGAGGGGTAGGAGGGAGGGAAAACCTGACTGCAGTTGCATATCTATCGGACATCTACATTTATGGTAGGTACAAAACTGTACTATGTCCTTCAAGAATGCAACTGCAGTCCTGACATATGGGTTGAATACCATAGCCAAGCTGGGGGTGGTAGGATCTAAGCAAGGGATGGTGTAGCTAAAAGACCCTGCAGGACTGCAGAAGCAAAGCCTGCTCGGGATCTGGAGTATAAAGGCAGGTTGTAGTGTTTGGTAAATGTATGCACGGAGCTCCATGTAGCAGCCTCTAGAATGTCCTTTGTAGCTACTCCTCTTAGAAAGGCTGTGGATGTGGCTATAGCTCTGGTTGAGTGTGGCCTAATATTGGCTGGCACACCCTTTCCATGGAAGGAGTAACAGAATCTGATGCAGTGTCCAATCCATTTTGAAAATGTTTGTTTGGAGACTGCCTTTCCTTGCACTCCGGCAGCATAGGCTACAAATAGTTGGTCAGACTTCCTGGAGGTCTTTGTTCTGTCCAAGTAGTAGCGCAATTGTCTGTGTATGTCCAAAGTATGCAGCAGCTTTTCCCCTTTATTTTGAGGATTGGGAAATAAAGTAGGCAGGTGAATTGCTTGATTTAGAGACACCCTGGATATCACTTTTGGCATGAATGAAGGATTGGTCCTTAGAGAAACTCTGTCCTGATGAAAAATGAGAAAGGGAGGTACTGCCATGAGGGCCTGTATCTCAGAGACTCTTCTTGCTGAGGTAACTGCCAACAGGAAGACCGTTTTCCAGGAGAGAAATTGCATTTCTGAAGATGCTGCTGGTTCAAAAGGAGGAAGAGTTAATTTTTCCAAGACGTAGTTGAGGTCCCATGCAGGAACTGGTGGTTTTCTGGGAGGTTTGATATTCTTTATCCCTCTTAGAAACTGTCTTAGCAAGGGATGAAAACACAGGTGGGTCACAGTTGTAATTTGCTGAGATTGCTGAAGCGTGAATTTTAATGGAAGAATATGAGAGGCCACTATGAAACATTTCTGCCAAGTATTCTAATATCTGAGGTATGCTCATCACTGATGCATCCTGGCCCTTTTTGGCATTCCAGATGATGAATCTCTTCCACTTGGCCGAATAGGTTTTTCTGGTGGAAGGTCTGCGTGCTTCCAGCAAGATTTCCTGAACCTTTTCGGAGAGGGGGACATGGGTCAAAGTCATGGAACCCTCCAAGCTGTCAGTTGTAATGTTTGCAGGTTTTGATGAACAGTCCTGTAATTGTGTTGAGTTAGGAGCAGAGGCCAATGGGGCAAGGGCCACGGTTTGGTGTGAGTTATGCTCAGTAGCAAGGGATACCAATGCTGCCTCAGCCAGTGTGGAGCTATCAATATTCCTTTTGGTTGCTCGGCTTTGATCTTCAGTAACACCTTGGTCAGTAATGGTAGAGGAGGGAATGCATAGATTTTTAGGGTATTCCAGCTGAAGGAGAGAGCATCCGTTCTCCAGGCTAGAGGATGGTGTGTCCTTGAGCAGAACCTGTCCAGGTGGTGATTGAGATGAGAAGCAAAAAGATCTATGTCCAGTCTTCCCCATGCAGTTGTTATTTGTGAGAAAATGTGTGGGTGCAGCATCCATTCGTGTGGATCCACGAAATTTCTGCTCAACCTGTCCACCAGAACATTGTCCTTGCCCGGAACAAACTGGGATTGCAAATGGATGTTCAGTTTCAGGGACTTTTCCTAAAGAGTCATTGTTAGTCTGCAGAGGGGATACGAGTGAGTGCCTCCTTGTTTGTATATATACCACATGACAGTGGTGCTGTCTGTCCTTATTAGCAGATGGCCTTGTTGAAGAGATTTTCCAAAGGCTTCTATTGCATGTATCACTGCCAACATCTCTTTTTGATTTATGTGCAGAGGCATTTCCGTGGGAGTCCATTGACCTTGAATGCATCTGTCCTCCATGTGTGCCCCCCATCCATGATCTGAGGCGTCTGTTGTAATGGTTTGACTTGCTTGAACTTTGTTGAAAGGCATGCCTTCGTTTAAATGGCTTGCTTGAGCCCACCACAAAAATTCCCTTTGCAGGCATGGAATGAGTGGTATTACAGGTTGTGGCTGTGTTGAGACCATAAGCTTTTAGGTACCATTGTAGCTTTCTCATGTGTAGTCTTGCCAGAGGGATCAGAAGAATGCAAGATGCCATGAAACCCAGGGCCTGCAGGATCTTCCTTGCGGTCAGCTGGGTAAGTTTTGCTAGGCTTTTGAAGTAATCTGGTAAATGCTGTTGTTTCTCCTCTGTGAGGAAAGCCATTTGTGATTGTGTGTCCAGTTTTGCTCCTAGAAAAATAATCTTTTGGGATGGCAATAGTCTTGATTTTTGAATGTTGACTGTGTATCCCAAAGCCTGTAGCAACTGAATGACATAGTCCAAGTTTTTATCAAGGTTTGTTTGCTGTCTGCTTGTATGAGGCAGTCGTCCAGGTAAGGGTATATTTGAATCCCTGGAGTCTGCAATGTGCAACTACTGATGCCAGGCATTTCGTGAATACTCTGGGCGCAGTAGATAAGCCAAACGGCAATGCTGAGAATTGATAATGCTCTGTTCCTGCAGGAAATCTGAGGTATCTTCTGCAGCTGTGTCTGATTGGGACATGCAGGTATGCCTCCTTGAGGTCCAGAGTAACCAGCCAAGACCCCTTGCCCAGCATGGGAAGGAGTTGCTGTAACGTCAGCATTTTGAATTTTGGCACAATGAGAAAGGTGTTTAGAACGGACAAGTCCAGTATAGGCCTCCATTGCTTTTCTTTTCTTGGAACAAGGAACAGTCTTGAATAGAATCCCTGGCCTTGTTCCTGAGGAGGAACCTTTTCGACAGCTTTTATTTGTAACAGCTTTGAAACTTGTAAGAAAGCCTCTGCCCTTTGATTTTGTGGCAGGTTTGGCATGCCTTGTCTCGTTGGTAAGGTGTGGAAGTGGAACCTGTAACCTCTGTCTATTATGTCCAGAATCCATTTGTCCTTGGTTAAAATGTGCCAGTTCTTTGAGAATAAGGATAATTTTCCGCCTAGAGGTGCTTCTCTTTGAGCTTTGGTAGGCGGAGTGAAAGTCAAGTCATTGTGATTGTCCCTGTGGTGCAGGTGAACTCCCTGCGCCACTTCTCTGATTTGGTGGTTGCCATTGGCGGCCCCTGTAGGAGCCTCGGTATTGCCCTCTACCTCGAGCACGCCTGTTTTTTGTCTGGAAAGGACCAATTCTTTGAAGGCCAATTCCTGCTGAATCTGGGAGGTTGAACCTGGAGGAAATCCTTGACAGTCTGTACTGATTTTGCCTTTTCCTCAATAAACTTCAACACATTCTGTGCATTAGCACCGAAAAGCTTCTGTTTTTCCAGAGGTGCATCCAGGAGCTTAACTTTAACATGGTCTGGCAGTGGCTGTTCTTTCAACCAAGCATGTCTACGTATAATGGCCCCTGTCATGGCTGCCCTACATGAAGCTTCCAATGCATCATAACCACATTGAAGAAAATGATTGCTAACCTGCTGAGTATTATGAACCAAATCCTGCAATGCCTTTCTATCTATAGGCTCAGGAGAGGCTAACTTTTTCTGCAAATCATCCATTAAGTAATCCTGGTACTGAAACATATGAAAAAGGCAGTTGAGTGACCTCATGGCAAGGGTGGAAGAGGTATAAACATTTTTGCCCCATCTCTCCAGGGACCTAGCTTCCCTGTCAGCGGGCAGAGGGTTTTTGGCTGAGGAAGTAGCCACTCCTTTGGGGCCCTGTGAAATAGTTTCTAGATCCACAGAGTGGGCCTTAAAGAGATGCTTATGGGTTTCAGGGACCCTGTAATATCTGTCAGGCTTGACAGGAGCAGGAGGGAGAGAATCAGGCGAAGCACTGGAGTCTGAGTATACATCGTCAAGGACATCCAACACTGGAGGAATAGCTAAAGGTCTGTGTTGGGGTAGCTTAAGGAAGGTACGTAGCCTTTTCCTGGAGTCAGAAAATTCCTGACCCTGCCACTGAAAATGTTCTCTCATGGAGTGGAGAACTTCACCAAAAGAAATATCCTCTGGAATGGAGGCAGAGGGAATTGAATCCTCAGCATCCGAGTCCTCATAGGCCTGGAAGGATTCTTCCTGGGTATCTGAGTGCTCTGAATCCCCAGAGGCTTCATCTGAAGAGAGGGTGTCTGTCTGCTCAGTTCTAGGCCTTTTATCTGCAGGCGGCTGAGAACCTCTGTCTGGGTGCGGCTGAGAACCCCTGATAAGAGAGATTAGATCTGCAGCAAGAGTCATGATCTGTCTATCAGAAGAGGGGCCCTGAGAAGTAGATTTAGGATGGGCCTTGGCCTGGCTGGCAGCCTTAGCACGTGCAAAGGCCTTGATGGACATGGATACCAGAGGCCTAGCTGCCCCACGTGCAGGGGTAACCTTGTCCACAGGAATGGTGTCGGGTAAATCTAGAGCTTCGGTTTCTGGAGGAAAATCAACAACCGGCACCGTTGAAATCTCTGGGACCGAAGAACACGTTAAAGCGGTGTCGTCTGCCTGGGGAGGTTGAATTACCGCATTCGAAGGGACCGATGCACTTGCGGAAGGCTTAGGCGTGGTATCGGAGGACGACACGGGCCGAGGATGTTGGTCCCGGTCCTTGCGTTTTTTGGTAGATTGTGCTGTCGGTTGTTCCGACGGCATGATATAAGCGAAAGATTCGCCAAAAAAGTCTTCGGCAAATTCTGCCCAGCGCCTGAGTGTGCGCTTATTAAAGCAAGCACAGGCCGAGACGTCGTGGTCTGGGCCCAGGCAAGGGAGGCAGTAAGAATGGAAGTCCTTATGAGGTATTTGTTTACCACAAGACAAACAATTATTAACTTTTTAAATTTTTTCTGACATCGGCTGAGGCAAGAAAAAATGTTCCCCAATGGGGTACTTAGCTTTTAGATGACTTCGGTAACTGAAAACACAGGAGCTGACCGACCGGCACTTGCGAACTGCTTCTGCTTCGGGCACCGCGCGGCAAGAAAGACTGAAGAAGATGGTGTCGGCGGATGCCTTTATACTCCAGCCGCTCTGACGTCTGGGAGGAGGCGACATCAGACGACGCCGGACCCAGACTTTGGAATCCGGCCGACAGAAGGGCTGTCTGAGGCAGGACAACCCATATGTCAGGACTGCAGTTGCATTCTTGAAGGACATCGTATGCAATGTCCTATCCATTTGGAAATGGTCTGTTTTGAGATAGCCTTTCCTTGTGATGCTGTAGCATAGGATACAAAAAGCTGGTCAGATTTTCTGAAAACCTTAGTTTTATCCAAGTAGTAACGTAGCTGCCTGTGAATGTCCAAGGAATGTAAGAGTCTTTCTCCTTTGTTCTGTGGATTTGGAAAGAAGGTGGGTAAATGGATGGTTTGATTTAGAGCCACACTGGATACCACCTTAGGCATAAGGGAGGGGTTAGTTCGAAGAGAAACTCTGTCTTGATGAAAAATGAGGAAAGGCTCTACTGCCATTAGTGCCTAAAGCTCTGAAACTCTTCTCGCTGAAGTAATTGCTAGCAGCAGGACAGTCTTCCATGATATCAACTTTAAGTCAGCTGAGAAAGTTGGCTCAAAAGGAGATAGCGTAAGTTTTTCCAGAACAAAGTTGAGGTCCCAAGTAAGAGTTGGTGCTCTCCTGGGAGGCCTAATGTTTTTGGCCCCTTTGAGAAACTGCCTTAGGAGTGGATGTGAAAATAAGGGAGGATCCGTGTTGTAGTGAGCTGAAATAGCTGAGGCATGGATTTTACTAGATGAAAAAGAAAGCCCTTTGTGTAACATCTCAATTAAATATTGCAGAATCTGAGGTATGTTAGGCTGAAGGGTATTATGGCCTTTAGCTTGGTTCCAGGCGCAAAACCTTTTCCATTTGTCTGAGTAAGCTTTCCTGGTGCTGGGCCTCCTGCCCTCCAGAATAACATCCATAACAGCTTGTGAGAGAGGAGCTGGCTGGCTGCTTAGGTGATTTTCCATGCAGCCAAGTTTAAGGTTTTGAGCTTGCTGTGTAGAATCTGATTGTCTTGCTGTGTGAGCAGATGGGTAATTTGTGGTAGAATACATGGTGGGCCCTGGGCCATATTCCTTAATAGTGGATACCAGTGCTGGCGTGGCCAGTCTGGGGCAATGAGTATCATTCGGGGTCTCTCTATCCCGACTTTCAGCAGCACCTTTGTGAGAAAGGGTAATGGAAGAAAGGCATATACTGTCAGCATTTTCCAACTGAATGAGAGTGCGTCCACTTTCCAAGCTTGATGGTGAAAGGTCCTTGTGCAAAATTTTGTTAGTTGATAGTTTTGGGGGCTGGCAAACAGGTCTATGTCTGGGAGCCCCCATTTTCGAGTTATCATTGCAAATACTTGTGGATCCAGTTTCCACTCGTGGGGCTCCATGATGTTTCTGCTTAGGTCATCTGCCAATGTGTTCTTTTTTCCTGGCAGGAATTGAGCTTGTAATTGAACTTGGTAAGTCAGTGCTGTGTTCCACAAGGTCATTGCTTGCCTGCATAGAGGGTAGGAGTGTGTACCCCCTTGCTTGTTTATGTACCACATTACTGTGGTGTTGTCTGTCCTTATGATAAGCTGTCCTGGATGTAAGAGTTCCTTGAAGGCTGTCAGAGCATTTTGTACAGCTAGCATTTCTTTTTGACTGATGTGCAGATTCCTTTGATCTGCAGTCCATATGCCTTGAATGCACCGTCCTGCCATGTGTGCCCCCCAGGCATAGTCCGATGCATCTGTTGTCATAGTTTGCCTGGCTGGGGTAAGGTGAAAGGCTGACCCTTGTTGAGGTGACATGCCTGTGACCACCATAGAAACTCCTGTTGAAGGCAGGGAATGAGAGGTATCATTGTTTCCAAGCTGTGGCTGTGTTGAGTCCTTACGCTTTTTAGGTACCATTGTAATTTCCTCATATGCAGTTTTGCAAATGGTATTAGTAGTATGCAAGATGCCATGAAGCCCAAGGCCTGCAGAATTTTTCTTGCAGGGAGTTGGGTCTTTGTTGCCATCGTTCTGAAGTATTGAGTTAATTGTAGTAGTTTGTCTGGCGTCAGATAAGCCATCTGGGCCGTTATATTCAAGCTGGCACCCAGGAATGTCATATTTTGTGAGGGCACTAGTTTTGATTTTTTTTTCGTTTACTGTGTACCCTAGGCAACTTAGAAGATGTTTTACAAAAGCCAGGTGTTGTAAGAGAATGTCCTTGCTTTCTGCTTGGATGAGGCAGTCATCCAGGTATGGGTATATTTGAATTCCTCTTTGTCTGCAGTATGCAATTACTGGTGCCAGGCATTTTGTGAAGACCCTGGGCACAGTAGATAAGCCAAAGTGCAGTGCAGAGAATTGGTAATGGGTTGAACCTGCAATGAAATGGAGGTATCTTCTGCAATTTTGTCTGATAGGGACATGCAGGTATGCCTCCTTGAGGTCCAACGTTACTAGCCAAGCTTTCTTGCCCAACATGGGAAGAAGCTGCTGTAGTATTAGCATCTTGAATTTGGGTACTTGCAAGAAGGTGTTTAAAATTGAAAGGTCCAGAATGGGTCTCCAAGCATTGTCCTTTCTGGGGACTAGAAAGAGCCTTGAGTAAAATCGTTGGCCTTGCTCCTGTGTAGGCACCAGCTGAATGGCTCTCATGTCCATGAGAGCTGTAATTTGTTTTTGTGCCTCTGCCCATTGATTTTGTGGCAGGTTTGGCATTCCTTTTATCCTTGGCAAGGTGTGGAAATGGAAACGGTATCCTTGTAAGATAATGTCTTGGACCCATTTGTCCTTTGTGACGATGTGCCAGTTGTCTGCAAAAAGTGCTAATTTTCCTCCCAAGGGAGCTGCCAAGAGAGTTTTGCTTGGCAGTTTGAAGTTTAAGTCATTGTGTTTGCCCTCTAGTAGTTTGGGACCTGTCTTCTCCTCCCTTCTGTGTTGCAGTGCCCCATTGGCAAGGTTTGTAAGAGGTTTGTGCTTGTCATCTACCCCGTGGGTGCCTGTATTTACCCCTCTGTGGTCTGTCAGAAGCTGGAAAGGACCAATTTTTTGTTGGCCAATTTCTGAAGCGTGGGGGCTGTACCTGTAAGAAATCTTTGACCGTCTGCATAGATTTTGCCTCATCTTCCATTTTCTTTAAAACCTCCTCTGCTTTAACCCCAAATAAAACATCCTGCTGTAAGGGTGCATCTAGTAACTTTGCTTTAACATGATCAATCAGAGACTGTTTCTTTAACCAAGCATGCCTACATATAACAGACCCAGTAACAGCTGCTCTAGAGGAAGCTTCCAAGGCATCAAAACCACATTGTAAAGTATGTTTGCCCACCTGTTCAGCTGCATGCAACAGATCCTGCAATTCCTTGAATTCAGACTGTTGAGGGTGCGTGCCCATCTTTTGTTTTATTTGAGACATTAAGAATGGCTGGTATTTAAGCATGTGAAATTGACAATTTAGTGCTCTCATAGCTAGAGTAGCTGAGGTGTGAACCTTCTTTCCCCACCTATCTAGTGCTCTGGAGTCCCTTTCAGAGGGTACAGGATTTTTAGCCATAGCTAGCCCCTTTGGGACCCTGGGAGATTGTCTCAGATCAGCAACAGGGCTTTTGTATAGGAATTTGTGAGAGTCAGGCACTCTATAGTATCTATCTGGTTTGGCTGGAGCAGGAGGCAGAGAATCTGGATTTAGACTAGATTCTAAGAAAACATCATCCACAATGTCTAAAACTGGGGGGATAGCAAGTGGTCTGTGCTGGGGGAGTAAAATAAACTCTCTGAGCCTTTTCTTTGAGTCGGAGTAGTCCTGACCTTCCCAGTGGAAATGTTCCCTCATGGTATGTAAGGTTTCCCCAAAGGAATAATCTTCAGGGGAAGAAGCTGAGGGAATGGAGTCTTCAGCATCAGAATCTTCATAAGGGGGAAAGGAGTAATCCTGTTCCTCAGAGGAGCCTGAGGAAACAGACACTTGATCAGAGGAGGCATAATCCTCCTCTTGTCTAGGCCTTTTGTCGGGGGGGGGGTTGGGAACCCCTGATCAAAGAAATCAAATCTTCAGCCATTTTAAGCATCTGTTTCTTAGGCATAGAGCCTTGACCTGGAGACTGAAGTGTAGTCTTTTTTGGTTTTAGAGGAGTCTTAAGCTTAGCATAAGATTTTACGGTGAGAGTAGTCGGTCTGAAGACACCTTCAGAAACCGAAGGTGTTTCTACAGCACCGGCTTCTCCTTCTGCAATGTCGTCGGTAGGGCCTAAAGAAAATGGCCGTGTCGGCCTAGAACTCTCTGCTGGAGAATCCGAAGCGGTCTGGGGATCCAATTCAGCGGTAGCCAGGGGCTGCGTAGGTGCCTCACAGAAAACCAGTGACCGGCCCAGCCGAGGCCTCGGAGTCTGGCTTGGATCTAGGCTGCCTTTCTTTATCTTTGCGTTTTTTATGCACGCCGGTAGTCGGTTGCTCCGACAGCATAGTGTAATTAAATTTCCTACCGAAGTAGTGTCGTGCAAAATCAAAGCGTCTCTTTATAGTTCGCTTATTGAACCTAGCACAAAACCAACAACCAGTGACGTCGTGGTCTGGGCCTAGGCAAGGTATACAAAAAGAATGAAAGTCCTTAAGAGGAATTTGCTTCCCACAAGAAATGCAATTGTTAACTTTTTCTGACATCGGACTTAGGCAAGAAAAGGTTCCCCAACGGGGTACTTAGCTTTGAAGACTTCGACTGAAACTCGATTCGAAAATCTCAGGTGTCGGGCAACCGGCACTTGCGAACTGCTTCTGCTTTGGGCACCGCGCGGCAAGAAAGACTGAAGAAAATGGCATCGGATGCCTCTCATATACCCCTGGCGCACTGACATCAGGGAAGAAGTGACAGCAACCGACGCCGGACCAAGACTTTGGAATTCGGGCCGACTGCAGGACCGCCTGATGGCAGGATAACCCAAGTGTGATGACTGTAGCAGGGTAACACGATGAACATCAACAAATAGAAAGTTCTCTTCCCTACTGTAACCACAAGTGGAAGTCTCTCCCTCGAAAGAAGGAAATCCCCCAACTTAAAGACTGTAGGCCCTATGAATTAGGATTTTCTTATTAAGGAAAGCAACTCATCAATGACAGCACATAATGGCTCTCATTTCAATAGAAAAATAATTGAAAATGATAGCACACTAGTAGAATCTATGTCCCACAAGCAAATTTGCCAGTGAGCCTTTCAGAGGAGGTCCTCAGCCTCAGAATGATCTCCAAAACTGAAGCAGCAAAAGAACAAAATAAATAAATACAACAACAATGAACTAAGCAATGCCAAGAAAATTAAAGGAAAATGAAACTCCCAATTTGGGCATCTGTGTCAATGTTCTGTATGCCACAAGAGTGAACCCAGTAAACAGTTATTAAATCACTGTGTCAAAAAACACTGAAAATGGCACAGCCAGTATTCCCCCCCCCCCCTTTTTTTTTTTTTTACCACGAGCAGCCAACAGAATGGGAAGAAAACCATCTCAGTTACAGAAGATCAGGCAAGGTTTATTTATTTATTTCTATTTGTTAACTGAGGAAGTCTTAAAGTTATTTAGCGTTGGTAGAAGATAAAAATGTATACTTTTGAAAACACAGTTACATTTTTTACATATCTCACATACTGAATCTGAAATTCTTGTGACAAAATGATGAATGAGAGAAGAAATACCATAGCATGATATATTTTTTACATATCTTACATATTCAGATACAATGCCATGCTGCATGTGTGTTGCTGCTGTGACACTTTGCTTAGCAAAGGTATGCTTTAGAGCACATCTCCTACAGCCAACATTTGATCTGTATATTTAAAGTTGGTTTGCCTGGATACTCAGACAAGCATTGCACTGCAGCAGAAAGTTCAGTACAGCCTTGAAAAAAGTGAGGAACGGACTTCCAAACCACAAAATAACCCTTCTGGATAATGGAAAGCACTTGAGTGTGATTATCTGTTGCCAGTTATCCTGAAGGAGAGAGGAACCTGGCAGAGAGGCAGAAAAATGGAAATCAAAGTTTAAACTAACTGTAGTTGAAGTAATGAATATTGTAACAGAGATAAAATAACTGGAAGTGGGATCTTTAGAAAGAGTAGGAGCAAATTACATAGAAAAAAAATGGAAATTTTTGACAATATAAGCAAAATAATGTTTTGGAGGAGCACTGAGGTTTAAGGGAAGGCAGAAATTCATCAATGCATGTAATGTTGGCTTGATGATAACTGTATTAAAGAATATGTGATGTATATTATTTGTAACTGTGAACATTTTAATATTAGTTTGTTTTCTTTTATATTAATGTACATTTGCCTATATCTTGTGAGAACTCGAAAAAAAAAATCACCCAAGAGGGTTTCCTAGATCACATAACAGTCAGAAGGTCCAAGTACCCCTTTTGGGATGCAAAGAGGCTGCCACGTTCCTTTATACTGAGTATCCCCCAAATGACATGTCTGGTGGCCACATCGTCTGTGTCATAATCCAGAAGGGAGGAAAACCATACCTGTAATCCAGTCCCTCCTCCTTGGAGTCACAGAAGTACGAGTCTCTCTCTGGAGCAACCTCCTTCTTTCTCTTGGATTAGGGCTGCAAACACAGATGGCTGTCCAGAACATGGCTTCAAGATAAACAAAAACTAGAAGAAACCATAAAACAACTCAGTCTATTCCTGAGGAGGAGGAGTACGGCTGGCACCAGGGAAGAGTCCTTGGGTTGCAACTTGATAATGCAGACATCCTCTTAAGACTACTATAGAGGTTCCATCCTCACCTTCTATAATTAAAAGGCAACTTGGAACGGATGTCAATGGACCAGTGTCTAATGTGTTGAAACTGGTCTTTGGTCTAGTAAAACATGCCAGGGACTACAATTTCAAACCTCACGGGGTGCTGGTGTTGGGACCACACACATCCTAGGTACCACTGAATCTTTCTCATGTGGAGTATGGCTGGAGAAATCATGTATCTTGAGAAATTCCCTTTTCGAAGTCTTGAAATGAGTGGAAAAACTCAAGAACAGAGGAACAAATCTATATATAGAGCTACTTTTTCCTGTGGAAGAAAAGCTCTTTAAACTGAAGTACTGAAACAAACAGGACTTTGGAAAGTTCTCCTGAACATTCTGTCTGCAAATGAGATCTGTTACACAAGTGAGAGATTCCTGATGCTTTGAAAATGACTCTGCAAAGATAAGCAAGTCTCTTAAATAAATCAAAGTGTGAAAACCTTGCAGTCTGCAATAGGCTGTAACTGGAACTAGACACTTCGTAAAACACCCTTGGAGCAGTGGATAATGCAAAGGGTAATGCAGATAACTTACAGTGGAATCTAAAGAGAAAACCTTTAAAAAATGAAAAAAAAACATAATTAGCATCCTCTAACTCTAGAGGAGCAAAAAAAAATTGGAAGGGGAAATTAGTCTTAACAGGTTGTGAAGAAGATAGTATTTTGAACTTCAGAACTTTCACAAAGACTGGGAAAGCAAAAATCTAGGACTGGTCTCCATTGCACTTGTTTTTTGGTATCAGAAACATTCTTAAATAGAAACCTTTCCCTGTCACAAAGAAGAACAGGCTCTCTGCCCCCCCCCCCCAAGTCATCAAATGGTAAACTACAGGAGGAGAATTTTTTATCTAGTGGATGAAGAGGAATCTCAGGAAAAGGAGGGAGGGACTCCCGCTATCATCTGTACCCCCCTGATGGATCACCTTCAGAACCCATATGTCTGAGATTACTTCTGTCTCTCTGGCAGCAGACAGCCGTAAATCAGACTTAAAGGCTTGCCAGGGTAGGAAAGGAGGGTTCCAGTGAAGATGTTCATTCAGATTTGTTGGACTATCCTGGTTTCTTGGAGGCCCCCAATCATCTTTTCAGAGCCTCCTTGCCATTATTTTTGAACGTCTGCTTGACAGAGGTTTGCAGAGTCTTTATTGAATTAGGGATAAAACCTTTAACAAATTTAGAGAAGAACGACTGAAAAATGAATCACCCCTTGAATCAGTTTCTTTCTCATATCACAGCTTTTCAAAAAGTGTATCAAGGGGAGACGTCAAAACTGCAGCTTTAACATCTTCAGGTAAATACTGAGAATTTAACCATGCAAACCTTCTCATAACATACCCATTAGCTGCTGCACTGGAAGATGCAATAGGCTGAGTACTTCAAAGAATGTCTGGTTACTTGAGACACAAGAGCAATGTGGGTATTCAGAGAAGTGTTTTCCCTCAGAAGGAAAAGTGTCAAAAGTTTTCCTCATTTCCTCAAATGAGGAAAGCAGAAGCTTTAACATGTGAGCAAATAAATGCTGCAGAGAAATAAACTATTTTCCCAAATCTATCGAAGGTTTTCTTCAACCTTATTAGAGGGGGAAGGATTAGCATTTACTAAATGTTTAGCTGCAGAACAGAAAGTTACTACAGGGTCAGATCTGAAATTAGAAAATAAAAATTTGTAAGGTCGGTCTTCTTAGGGGCCACAGGTTGGCTGTCAGGCTGTAATAAAAACATCCTCCAAAGCTGGAAGAACAGGAAAAACAGGAGTGGGTTCAGGAAATTCCACATATAAAATATTTTTGCAAATAAACTGCAATGTCATGCTCCCAATGAAAAAAGAAGTTATGCACTTACCATAATGTTCCATCTGAGTTGTCCATTTTTATTCTTCCTCAAATGATGGGTTCAGATCCGATCCTTGGATTCAACTCAGCCATTGCTAAAGCTTATGGTAACAAAAATGCTCTCAAGCTACTCCCTTACCCATAATGCACTGACCCTAAGCTAACTCAGATCTTGTTTTCTGATTTTTTACCAGAAAAAGGAATGTTTAACATGCATAAATATAGGAGACGTAAAACTGGACATGCTCAATAAAGGAAAACTATAAAACTATATTTGGAGTTCAACATAAAGGACAATGACGTCCCTCTAACAGCTCATTCGTCCAGAAGTTTGTGAACAGAAGGGATGGGGGCTGGTGGGCAGGAAGTTGGGGAAGAATGAAATGGACAGCACAGATGGAACATTATGGTAAATACACAAATTCTTTATCTGATGTTGTCAATTTTCATTCTATCCCAGCTACCTAAAGCCCTTGATGCACTCTAAAGAAGAATATTCCTGAGCAGAGTTGGACCAAAAGATGCTCTACACCTGGAGACCAGATCCAATTTGTAATGAGTAATAAATGTATGGGGAATAATCCAAGTTGCTGATGCATACATATCGGCCACGGATGCTCTGGACAGAAAAAACTGAAGAAGTTGTCATGGACCTACTTGAATAAGCTTGTTGTGGTAAGGTAATATCCAATTTGCTATAGATAAATGAAATATCCAATTTGCTATAGATAAATGAAATACCCAATTTGCTATAGATAAATGAAATGCAATCAATCAGTTAGCCATCTGGCTAAAATTACTTTAGCAAATGGTTTACCCAATTTCAATTCTGCAAAGTAAACAAAAAATTGGTCTGTCTTTCTGATGTCTTTTGTTCTATGCAGGTAGTAATGTAATGTCCGAACATTCAATAAATGTATCATGGATTTGCCCTTGGTTGCAAAATTAGGAAGAATATTGGCAAATTAATAGATTGATTGATACTACATTATGACACCACCATAGGAAGGAAGGAGCCATTTGTTCGTAGTGCCACTCTATCCTTGTGAAAGATCAAGAATGGAGGTTTTGAAGGCTAGGACTGAATCTCTGAAGTTAATCTAGCAGAGGGAATTACTACCAGAAAAATGGTTTTCCAAGTAAGACACTTAAGGTCACATTTAGCTGCTGGTTCAAAGGTGGAATGTATTAGTACTTGAAGTACCAGATTGAGGATCCACTCCCCCGCGGGATCTCAGAGGTCTCAAAAGGACTGTCTCTCACAAGAAAGCTCAGCACAATTTATGACAGGCTACTGAATAACTTTCAACTCCAATGTGAAAATTTGATATTGCTGCCAAGTGAACTTTAATGGCTGAGGAACTAGCCCCTTCTTTAAAAAAGCAAAGCTAAAAACTTCAGTATGTTATGTATCAGAGCTGAAAATGGCTCAACATGATTTTGTTGTACCCAGTAAACAAATATTTTCCATTTACTTGTACAGAGTTTTCATGTTGAAGGTTTATGGAAAGATAAAAATATAATTTGGTCAGGGGAAGATAGCATTGGTTGTCTGGCTATTAATGGAAATGGAGAAGCCAGGCCATCAGCCTGAGGTTTGAGATGTCAGGATGTATCATGCCCGTCGGGTGAGACAGAAGGTCTGGAGTAGGATCCAGAATCCAAGGTTGGTGAAGTAAGTGGGGCCAAAGGAAGGGAAACCAAATCTGCAGAGGCCAGTAAGGTGCGATGATAATGACTTGTTCTTCAACCTGACAGCTTTCTGCAGAAGTTTTGTTATTAATGGGATTGGTGGGTAGGCATAAAGTAGACCGGGGGGCCAATCGTGAAGTAAAGCATCGCTCAGTGATTCCCCCTGTGTGTGTGTGTGTGTGGGGGGGGATTAGGACAAAATAGCTGCTGCATTTGTTGTTTAGGAAAGAAGCAAAAAGATTGCAGTAAGGATGGCCCCATCAACTAAAAATAATTTCAGTCGCATCCTTGTTGAGAGACCACTCATGAGGTAGAAGAATGCATTTGCTCAATTTGTCTGCTATCACACTGGACTTCCCCGGAATATGTGCTGTTATGAGAAAGCGGTTGATGAGATCATTCATTGCCACACTCTGAGCACTTCTCAACACAAGGGGTATGACCTGGTCCACCCTTATTTGCTGACCAAACTAGTAACATATTGTCCATTTGAACTGTAACTGTCCCCGAAGGCAGAGCATCCTGGAAGTCCTGCAATACTAAAAGCACTGCTCTAATCTCTAGAACAATGATATGCAAGTTGGCCTCTTCGGGGGACTAAGTGCCTTGGACTATTTTCCCCAGAAAATGCCCCCCCACACTAACTGGAAAGCATCCATTGTCACTCTGGCCTTGGGCTGACGGGGAATGAACGGAAAGGGCCTTGTAGAGCCTGATCTGATTGAATCTACCACCTGAGATCTCTCTTGCATGTCAGAGTGATACGTATCCGAGCTGACACAGGTTGGTAAAATATCAACCACTGTGTCGCTAGCAGGAGAATCCTCATATAAAATCTGGCTAAAAGTACCAAGGGTATTGCTGCTGACATTGATCCTAGAGCTTGAAGGACCAAGCAGGCTGAAATATTGGTACTGCACGTTATTTTTCTGACCTATGATCTGATAGCTTCACTGCCTCCCTCAAGACTAAAAACTATCATTGACTGTGCTGAAAACTGCTCCTATCAATTCCAGTTTTTGAGTTGGTTCTAGGTGAGATTTGGAGTTTATGGCTATTCCCAGAAAAGAACAAATCTGGAGAACTTGATTTCTTGCCCTTATCAACTGATGCCTGGTTGGAGTGGAAATGAGCCAGTCGTCCAGATATGGAAACACCCAGAATCCCTGCAGCCTCAAGTGAGCTGTTACTACTGCCATGCATTTGGTGAACACCCTGGGGGATGTGGGCGAGACCAAAGGGCAAAACCCTGAACTGGTAGTGATTGAGTCCTAGCTAGAAGCGTAAGTACCTTCTGGATCGTTTGTTCATCTTTATGTGACAGTACATATCCTGAAGGCTTATCGAGCACATCCAGTCATCCTTGCCCAGAAAAAAGAGAATGGACTGAACAGTTACCATCTGAAACTTGATATGTCAAACTGACTTGTTCAAGTTCCTGAGATCCAAAATTGGTCTCCAGTCCCCAGTTTTCTTTGGCATCAAAAAGAACACTGAGTAAGTTCCGGATTCTAGCTGGTCTGGTGGGACCTCTTGGATGATTCTTTCTAGCAGCTTTTGTAACCTAACTGCTGCTTCTTCCCCCTGACTGGATGGAACAGTGGGAATTTTTCTTGATATTGGAGGAGGAAGGGAAAAAGGTACTATAATCCTCTGCACACGGGTATCTTTTGTTATGTCTAGCCAGGCTCTCTGGTGCAGGGATAATTGACCCCTGACTGCCTCCAGGTGCAATCAGGCCATCTTTCAGGAGTGCTGGTAGGATCTGTCCATGAAAGAATCTCTGGACCCCTGGTTTTGCAGGTGTACTCTGCCACTGGGGCACTGTCTGCTACTAGAGTTCCCCCCTCTGCCCCGGGGGAGCTTCCCCCACGTGTGCCCTGAAAAGGACGCTGGGATTTCCTGAACCACATCTTTTGACCACCCTGATGATTGCTAGAAAACAATGTCTGAGTGGTCAAAAAACACACCCACTGCAGACAGGGTCTTTCCACCGTTCTCACACCTGAATAAAGTTTCTTTCACTGTGGGGCTGAACAAGGGAGTGCTGTCAAAGACAGCAATGATGAACAAAGACTCAAAGGGCTCTGCAAAATCACATAAGCACATCCAGGCATGTCTTCTGATGGAAACGCCTGAACGTGCTGCCCTTGAGGCGCCTTTGGTTACATGTGAAATAAGCCACATGGATAAATTCAAAATGGACTGTAGGGTAGACAACAGAGGTAATGGATGACTGGTCCTCAGATCCAGAGAAGTATATGACAGTTCCTTCATCAAATCCCTCAGAAATCTAGTGTAATGTGCCAAATAATTCAGAGACCTTAGCGAGAAGGTGGCTGAACCATAGACACACTTCTCAAACCTGTCCATCACCCTAGACTCCCTTTTAGGGGGATGAACAGTGGAACTCTGCTCGGCAAGTTTCTTTATGATGGCCGCCGTCATGACCATGGCATCAATGGCCACCCCTTTAGCCCAAAACTCTATCCCCAAAGGTGGTGCCAGAATCCTGTCTGATCTTCTGCATATCGGTTCAACTGTGTCAGGTTCCTTCCACATCTGTCGAGAGACCAAATCAATGAGCTCATCTGCAAGTGGAGTCACCCAGGAGATAGACAGGCCAGTAACAAAAGCCTGCAGGAATACAGACTCCTCAGATGAACGGTTGCTGGCAGTCGGCCTGAATAACAAAGTCTTGGGTCCTGCGTCAGTTGCTGTCTCCTCTTCCATGACGTCAGGTCGTCAGGGGTATAAAACATGCCAGTAACAAAAGCCTGCAGGAATACAGACTCCTCAGATGAAGGGTTGCTGGCAGTCGGCCTGAATAACAAAGTCCTGGGTCCTGCGTCGATTGCTGTCTCCTCTTCCATGACGTCAGATCATCAGGGGTATAAAACATGCAGCTGACACCATTTTATTCAGTTTTTCGTGCCCCAGATGTCAGGTGCCCTCCAAATGGGGAGCAAAAAAAAAAAAATATATATATATATATATATATATATATATATATATATATATATATATATATATATATAGATATATATATAGATATATATATATATATATATATAAACTTTTAGCAACATAAACTTTACCTTCACCTAAAAGCAAATACACCACAAAAGCTTTAGTGTATAGTGAAGGAAAGCAAAGGTATAGAAAGGGGGATGGCAGGTGGGTAACCTGGACTGCAACAGTGAATACACTCTAACATCTACATTTATGGTAAGTGTACACAACTGTACTATGTTCTTCATGTTTCACTGTTGCAGTCATTACATTTGGATAGAATCCCCAAAGCTATGCCTGGAAGGATGGAGCTAAACAGCATTAGGAGTGGCTATAAGGCCCTGCAGAGGCAAAGCATGCCCTGGATTTGGAAAAGAGGAAAATGATAATGCTTTGTGAAGGTATGAACAGAGCTCCAAGTAGCAGCTTCTAGAATGTCTTTGGTTGGAACCCCTCTGAGAAAAGCTGCTGAAGTAGAGGCAGCCCTGGTGGAATGTGATCTGATCCCCTTGGGCACAGGTTTACCATGGTGCAAGTGGCAGAAATGAATGCAGTGGCTTATCCACTTAGAAATAGTCTGCTTTGATATAGCCTTCCCCTCTGACCCTGCAGCAAATGCTACCAGTAGTTGCTCTGACTTTTAGAGATTTGGTCTTGTTTAAGTAGAATCTTAGTTGTCTGTGTACATCCAATGAATGCAGAATCCACTCCCCACATGTTCTGTGGATTTGGGTAAAATGTTGGCAGGTGAATGGTTTGGTTAAGAGCCACACTGGATACCACCTTAGGCATAAAAGAAGGATTGGTCCTGAGGGACACCCTGTCCGGGTAAAATATAATAAAAGGCTCCACTGCCATGAGAGCCTGTAGTTCTGAAACCCTTCTTGCTGAAGTGACTGCCAAGAGAAAAGCGGTTTTCCAAGACAGAAATTTTATATCCGCAGTAGCTGCTGGTTCAAAAGGAGGCAGGGTGAGTTTTTCCAGCACAAAATTGAGATCCCATGCAGGAGTCGGTGATCTTCTGGGAGGCCTTAAATTTTTGGCCCCTCTAAGATACTGTTTAAGCAGCGGATGAGAAAAGAGGGGAGGCTCTGTGTTATAATGAGCTGAGATGGCAGAGGCATGCATTTTTTTTTACTGAAGAAAAAGATAGGCCCTTGTCAAGCATCTCAGTCAAATATTGTAAAATCTGAGGAATATTGGGCTTTGCTGTGTCTGTTCCTTGTGCTTGGTTCCAAGCACAGAATCGCTTTCATTTATCAGCATAAGATTTTCTAGTACTAGGCCTTCTGGATTCCAAACTGGCATCCATCACAGATTTACTGAGAAGTGGTGTTTGAATAATTATCAGCCATGCTGCAAGATTCAGAGCTTGGAGCTGAGTGTGCAGAATTTGATTGTTCTGCTGAGACAGTAGATGAGGTATATGAGGCAAGTACCATCGAGGAAGTTGAGACATATTCCTTAGAAGTGGGTACCAGTGCTGGCGAGGCCAGTCCGGAGCAACTAGGATCATTTTTGTTTTTTCCTGTCTGACTTTCAGTAAGACCTTGGAGAGTAGAGGCAGAGGGGGAAAGGCATAGACTGATAGGTTTTTCCAGCTGAAGGGATAGGGCATCCACTTTCCATGCTTTTTTGTGATGAGTTCTTGTGCAGAATTTGTCCAACTGATAATTTTGGGGAGAGGCAAATAGATCTATGTCTGGGCTCCCCCATTTCTGTGTTAACATGCTGAAGATTTGTGGATCCAGTTTCCATTCATGCGGGTCCATAAGATTTCTGCTTAGGTCGTCTGCCAGAGTATTTTGTTTTCCTGGCAGGAATTGAGCTTGAAGATGTATTTGGTAAGTCAAGACTGTGTTCCACAAGGCCATGGCTAGTCTGCAAAGGGGGTAGGAATGTGTACCCCCCTGCTTGTTTATGTACCACATAACTGTGGTGTTGTCCGTCTTTATCAGTAGTTGTCCTGGATGAAGTAAGTTCTTGAAGGCTGTCAGACCATTCTGAACAGCTAGCATCTCTTCCTGGTTGATATGCAGATGCATTTGGTTTGGGCTCCATTTGCCCTGAATGCATCTCCCCGCCAGGTGGGCCACCCCAAACACAGTCTGATGTTTCTGTAGTTAGGGTTTGGGTGGCAGGGGGTAGAGTGAATGACAGTCCCTTGTTTTGGTGACATGTTTCTGCCCACCAAAGAAACTCCTGTTGTAGGCAGGGAATAAGAGGAATCATTGTTTCCAGACTGTGACAATATTGACTCCATAAACTTTTTAGGTACCACTGAAGTTTCCTCATATGCAGTCTTGCATATGGAATTAGTAGAATGCAGGATGCCATGGACCCCAAAGCCTGCAGAATTTGTCTTTCGGATAACTGGGTTTTTGTTGCCATTTGTTTGAAGTATGTTGTCAGTTAACATTGTTTGTCTGGCGTAATGTAAGCCATCTGGGCAGTTGTATTCAAGCTTGTACCCAGGAATGTAATTATTTCAGAAGGTACCAGTTGTGATTTCTTTTTGTTTATGGTGTACCCTAGGCATGCTAGAAGCCTTTTTACAAACACCGGATGTTGAAGAAGAGTGTTCTTGTCCTCTGCTTGAATGAGACAGTCATCCAGATAAGGGTAAATTTGAATACTTCTTTGTCTGCAGAATGCAATTACTGCTGCCAGTCACTTTGCAAAGACCCTGGGTGCAGTAGATAAGCCAAAGGGCAGTGCAGAGAATTGGTAATGGATAAAACCTGCCTTGAAGCGGAGGTATCTTCTGCACGATTCCCTTATTGGGGTATGCAGGTATGCCTCTTAAGTCTATAGTCACTAACCAAGCATTCCTGCCCAGCATAGGCAGTAGCTGTTGTAAAGTCAGCATTTTGAAATGTCCAGGAACGTGTTCAAAATCGATAAGTCCAGTATTGGATGCCAGGCAATGTCTTTTCTGGGTACCAGGAACAGTCTTGAATAAAAACCTTGTCCTTTTTGCTGTTCTGGTACTGGTTGAATAGCCACCATATCCATGAGGGACGTAACTTGTTTCTGAGCCTCTCGCCAACCGTTTGGAATTGGCAAAGTATGGAAATGAAATCTGTACCCCTGGGATACTATGTTTAATACCCAGTTGTCCTGGGTAATTAACTGCCAATTTTGAGCATAAAGTGCTAATATTCCCCCCAGGGAGCTGCCAAAAGATAAGTGCTTGGTGATGGTAGAGGGAAGTCATTGAGACTGCTTACTGTAGGGTTGTCCTTTGTTTCCTCCAGATTTGGAGGTGGAGGCACCCTACTGCTTTGACCTATAAGAACCCTGTGATTGGTATCTGGAGCCTTTTGAGCGCCTGGATTTGCTTTGAATGGCTCTGTTGGACACAGGAAAGGACCAATTATTAGTAAGCCAGTGTCTACTGAACCTGGGTGGCTGCACTTGCAAGAAATCTTTTATAGTTTGCATAGATTTAGCTTTGTCTTCCATTTTCTTTAAAACCTCTTCTGCCTGATTACCAAACAGAGTATCATGCTGCAAAGGGGCATCCAACAATTTAGCGTTAACATGATCAGGCAGATTTTGCTCCTTGAGCCAGGCATGCCTTCTAATCACAGATCCAGTAACGGCAGCCCTACAAGAGGCCTCCAAGGAATCAAAACCACATTGCAAAGTATGCTTTCCAACCTGTTCTGCTGAATGCAATAATTCCTCTAACTGTCTATTTTCCACACAATCAGAAATCAACACCATTTTCTGTTTCAGTAAGCCCATAATATGCTATTGATATTTAAGCATATGAAACTTTTAGTTATGTACTTACCATAACTTCGAATGTATGGGATCCATCTCGCCTACATTCATGACAGATGGGTTCGGAGCCGATCCATCGGCTCCGACTCGGCAACTAATACATTAGCACAAAGTCTTTCATTGGCTGGGCTACTCCCTATCCCAGGATGCACTACACCTGCTTCCCCAGATCTTGTTTGTTCGCTTTCATACATCCATGCAAACACAGAAAAACTAGTAGTCACAATAACCAACTAAAGTTCTTCAAGAAAGAACGCCAAGAAAAGAGGGACTACAGCTCCTCTAAATCCAAATGGAAGGGGGAAGGAGGGTGGGTACTTATGAATGTAGGCGAGATGGATCCCATACATCCGAAGTTATGGTAAGTACATAACTAAAAGATGTAATGGGATCCTATCTCTACATTCATGACAGATGGGACAGCGTCCTAGCACCTACATCCCGGTGACTCATTGGAAAACACTCCTGAGAACTGTGGAACCAAAGGAAGCTCTGCCTCGAGAAACCACATCCAATTTGTAATGAGAAATGAAAGTGTGCGGAGAAGTCCAGGTTGCTGCAGCACAAATATCATCTATTGATAACTTGGAGTGAAAAGCTACGAAGTAGCCATTGCCCTGGTAGAATGAGCCTTGACTGGAAAGGGAGGTCTTTGTTAGCTTGTGAATAAATAAAAATGATACAATCTTTAATCCATTTAGATATGGAGGTTTTTGTTACTGGTTGACCCAATTTGTTCGCTGCAAAAGAAACGAACAATTGATTAGATTTCCACGTTTGAGCGGTTCTATTCAAATAAAAACGCAGTTGTCTATGTACGTCCAATTGATGCAAAGTATATTCTGCGTTATTAGAGAATTCTGGGAAAAAGACAGGGAGTTCTATAGTTTGTTGCATACAGAAAGAGGAGGCCACTTTTGGTATAAATGCAGGGTTTAATTTCAAAGAAACTCTATGCTTGTGAAAAATCAAATAGGGAGGATCAGAACAAAGAGCTTGAAGTTCTGAAACTCGCCTGGCAGACGTTATGGCTACTAAAAAGGCCGTTTTCCACGCCAGAAATTTTAAATCACAGGTAGCAGCTGGTTCGAAAGGACGGGCAGTTAGGGCAGCAAGAACCATATTCAAATCCCACGGGGGAACAGGATGAGATAAAGGAGGCCTCAGGAGCCAAGCCCCTTTAAGGAAAGCCTTACAAAGTTTGTGAGACATCAATGAAGGTTCAAATGAAGCATGAAAATTAGAAATGGCCGCTAGCTGAACCTTAATGGTAGAAACGGAGGAGCCCGACTGAAAAAGGGAGGCCAGAAAATTCAGAACCTCCGATACTGGTGCAGTGAGAGGATCTATACCCCATTCCTGAGCCCAGAAAGCAAACCTTTTCCATTTACTGGAATAAAGTTTGATGGTGGAAGGTTTATGAGAAGAAGACAGTATGTGGACCACGTCCGGGGAAAGAGCATTGTCTCGGACTAAGGATGGAAGTGGAGTAACCATGCTGCCAACTTCAGGGACCTGAGAGACGGATGAAGCCGTCCTGACTGATGAGTCAACAGGTCTGGCACCGGATCCAGAAACCATGGACCTTCTATCGCATGCCTCTGTAGGAAAGGAAACCAAACTTGACGAGGCCAGTGCGGGGCAATCAAAATCATCTTGCTCTCCATGTAAATGGCCTTCTGTATCACCCTCGGTAAGAGGGGGAACGGAGGGAAGGCGTAGAGAAGACCGGGGTGCCAAATGTGAGTCAGAGCGTCCCTGGGAGTCTGTCCCTGAGAAGGGAACAGTGTGAAGAACTCTCTGCATTTCGCATTGTGAGGGCTGGCAAACAGGTCGCAGCAAGGATGACCCCATCTGTTGAAGATTTTCGCAGCTATACCCTGGTTGAGGGACCATTCGTGGGGTAAAAGAATGGTCCTGCTTAATCTGTCCGCAATCACATTGGACTTCCCCGGTATGTGTGTTGCCATTAGAAAGCGGTTGGTAGCTACCGCCCAGTGCCAAAGTCTCATGGCTTCTCTGCATAGTGGGTAAGACCTGGTTCCACCTTGCTTGTTTATGTACCATACCACCGACATGTTGTCGGATAGGATAGCAATCGGGCCCTGTGGGAGGCGTGATGGAGAGCTTGGAGTACCAATAGTACCGCTCTCATCTCCAGGACATTGATATGCAAATGCGTTTCCTGGATCTGCCATGTGCCTTGGACCGACCTGTCCAGGTAATGACCCCCCCACCCTACCTGGGAGGCGTCCGTAGTCACAGTGGCAACGGGACGTTGTGGTATAAAGGTCGCCTGGTCGAGATTTGATTGGAGAAGCCACCAATGCAGATCTCGACGGCAACTTTCCGTGATTATGATTAAGTGGTTCAAGGGAAGTTCCTGATAAGACCATTGAACCGACAGTAGCCATTGTAAAATTCGCATATGAAGCCTGGCCAAGGGAACCAAAAGTATGGTCGACGCCATCGAGCCCAACAGTTGTAGGATCCGATGGGCGGGGCTCTTTGTAGGGGAGACAGGATTTGACTTGATCTTGTAACACCTGAATTCTTGCTGCCGGTAAAAGGCGCATTCTTTTGTGTCTAAGTCTGCCTATGAAAGTAATACGCTGAGATGGCTGTAGTACAGATTTTGCAAATTGAACGTGATCCCCAAGAAACGGCCCAAGGTGAACGTGGCTCTGAGCGCTTGGAGTAGTAGATGCTCGGAGGTGGCAGTAAGGAGCCAGTCGTCTAGATAAGGAAACACCTGGAATCCCAGACTTCTCAGGTGAGCAGTTACCACTGCCAGACACTTGGTGAACACCCTGGGGGCTGTGGTGAGACCAAAGGGCAGTGCTCGGAATTGAAAATGACTGACTCCGAGGCGGAAGCGTAAATGTCTCCTGGACTTTTGAGCTATGGGAATGTGATAGTAAGCGTCCTGGAGATCTATGGAGCACATCCATGCATCTTTTTCCAGCAAAGGAAGAATAGATTGAAGAGTGACCATTCGAATTTGGACTTCTTTACAACGATTCAATGAACTGAGGTCCAAAATGGGCCTGAAGTCCCCTGTCTTTTGGTACCAAAATAATTTTGAGTAAGTTCCTGATCCGATCTGGTCGATGGGGACAGGCTGGATGGCTCTTTTCTAGCAGCTTTGAAACCTCTAATGCTGCTTGATCCCGCTGACTGGGTGGTACGTCCGGGATTTCCCTTAAAGAAAGGGGGGGTTTGTTGAAGGGGATGACATAACCTCCGGTAATAATCGAAGCACTCATTGATCGCTTGTTATGGATTCCCAAGCTTGTGGGTGCGCCGCGAAACGACCCCCGACTGGTTCCGGAGTTGCACAGTCGGGCAACAACTCAGGAACGCTGGTTGTATGAAGAACCACGAAAGGAATCGCGGTCTCCAGAGTTACGGGGGCCTCTGCCACCTCTGGGGCGGCGTCTTCCAAAATCCCCCCCCCCCCGCCTCTGGAGGGGGAATCACTGGGTGGAGTAGGGAAAGACTTCTGAGATTTTTTAAACCACATTTTCCATCCTCTCCCAGCCTTGGGGTAAGGCCTAGAAGGAGCGGAAAATCGGGCCCCAACGGCAGTCAAAGTCTTGCCCTCCTGCTCGCACCTAGTTAGCGTGTCCTTCACCTTGGTTCCAAACAAAGATGACCCATCAAAGGGGGCGTCGGCGAAGGAAGACTTGAAAGCCTCCGTGAACGAACACAAGCGTAACCAGGCTTGTCTCCTGAGAGCAACGCCTGTTCCCGCTGCTCTACTCGCCCCTTCGGCCGCATATGAGATGAGCCTCATGGACGAGTTAACAATAGAAAAAAGGGTAGTCATCTGTGCGCCAACAGTCGGGGCCAGCGCCTCAGGTAGATTATCAACAAGAGAGTCATTTAGCTCTTTGAGAAGATCCCTTTGGAGCCTCGTAAAATGACATAAGTAGTTCAGCGACCGTAAGGTAAAGGCCGCTGAGGACAGGGTACGCTTCCGCACCTATCCATACTCCTAGAATCCTTATTAGGAGGATGAATAGACGTCGAAGCCTCTGCCACGTCCTGCTGTGTGGCAGAAGCCACCACCAAAGCATATACAGGCACACCCTTTGTGAGAAACTCCTTCTGGGGCTGACAAAATTTATTGGGCCTCGCAGGCACCGGTTCCACAGAATCAGGGTGTTCCCACACCCTTGAGAAACCAAATCAAGGAGTTCATCGAAGGGCGGAGACACCCAGGAGGCGGAAGGCTGGGCCCCAAAGGCCTTGAGGAAGACTGACTCCTCAGCTGAAGGGGTTTTTGGCTTGCCAGTCACCTCTCTGTCTCAGAATCTCCAAGATATCTGAGAAGGAGATATCATCCGAAGATGATTTGGGGGACCCTTCTGCGTCATCGAGGTCAGTATCCGATGTAATAGACTCATCTTGGGAGTCCACGTGTTTCCTCTTACACAATTTCTTCCGTGGGGGTTCGTCCGAAGCAGTTTCGGACGGACCACCCGGAAGAAGGAACCCCGATGGGGGTATCCTCAGGCCCTGGGGCCCCGCTGCCGGGGGGCTGCAACACAACAGAGGCACCAGTCTCCAAATCTAGGGACGGTGAGGTAGAATCTTGTAGAACCGGCAAAGGCATGGCCAGCGCTCCTCATGGCCTCAAAGGCGGACCTCCAGAATCCAAGGAGGTCACTGGTCTAGAGGCCACGATGGCACTGGGAATTCCAGCAGCCGATGCTCGAGAGGAAGACTAGGCACCGAAGCACCCAATCCCAAAGTATTCCCCTCGGGCCCGGCTGAAGAGGTCGCAGTACCAAACCCTGAACCGGGGGACAGGGTAGGAAGCACAGTCGGAGTCGAGAGGCTTGTAAGGGGTCTCTGCTCCGACCGTATGGCTCCACATTGCTCCACCACCACCGGCTCCAACGGCTCCGAGGAGGTTGGAGGAGGAATCAAATGTGTTGGAGGGGGGATCGGCTCCGAAGCAAACTGTGCTGGAGCCGAGACCATTTTAGTAAACACTGGAGATTGGAATAGCCTCTGTAAAACCCTATCCAGGTCCGAATCTGACAGTCTCGAGGATTTAGAGGAGGTAGACACTGAGAAGACTTTCCTCTCGGCTCCGAGAGAAGGGGACCGGCTCAAACGGCTCCAATCCTATCGGGCCGACTCCACCACAGCATGGACCACCATCGGCACGAAGGAGCCTTCTTCAGAGCCGAGGGAAGAGTCTGAGCTGCACACTTCCACCGGCTCGAAGCCATTGGAACCGATGGAGGTGATTCACCTCGATACTCCAACTTGCGGCTCGAAGGCAATGGAGCCAAGTAGGAGGTATCGAGGCAGACCTCGACCCTCGGCCCCGAAGTCAGTGGAGCCGAGGAAGAAGAGGTCAATTTTGTCTTTTTAGAAGTCGGCTCCGACAGACTTGTCGGTGTCGACGATCTTTTCTTTTTGGAAGCAACAGGAGGATTTAAGGTTTCCTCAAAAGAAGGTTTGATAAGGCCTTTCAATATCAACTTATTCTTGCGTTCTTGAAGAACTCTAGCAGAGAAAGCATGACATACGCTACAAGTCTCTTGCAGATGTTTCGGCCCCAAACAATAGACACAGACTGAATGGCTGTCTGTGATGGACATTTTATAACTGCACCGAGTGCATTTTTTAAAACCTGACTTTTGTTCCTTAGACATAGTACAGGCCCTTCAAAAGTATGACTTTACCACAATAAGTAAGCACTATAACAGAATTGCGCCAACTGAACAGCGCGAGACACACTGGCGCGAGTACTTAGGAAAAAAGTTTACCTCACAAACAAACAGACAAAACAAGTCCAACGGCCCAAAGCCCTCTAATTTAAACGGGCTTGGCCCGAAAAACAATTAACCACAAGAAAGTAATTAAGGCTAAATAGCACACAAGGGTAGGGCAAAGGCCCTCTAACTTAAACGGGCCTTGCCCGACTGAAAAAAATAAAGTACCAGAAGACACTCAAGCACTCAAATGTAACAAATAGTAAGGAATAATAAGGAATAGCTGTTAAAACAGCTGTTTGGTCAATATATGACAAAACCCCAAGGTCAAAGACCAATAAAGGTAAAAATAACCACTTAGCTCCAGCCAAGTCGAGACCACGTCCAGCTTGTAAAGCGGCAAACGAGATCTGGGGAAGCAGGTGTAGTGCATCCTGGGATAGGGAGTAGCCCAGCCAATGAGAGACTTCGTGCTAATGTATTAGTTGCCGAGTCGAAGCCGATGGATCGGCTCCGAACCCATCTGTCATGAATGTAGGCGAGATAGGATCCCATTACATCTGGCAGTTTAAGGCCCTGACGGCCAAGGTTGCAGACGTATAAACCTTCTTTCCCCATCTATCCAGTGCCCTGGAATCTCTGTCAGAGGGGGTAGGATTTTTGGCTGTAGAGGCCTTTACACCCTTGGGACCCTGAGAAATAGTCTCAGGATCAGCAGCAGGGTTTTTGAAAAGAAATTTGTGGGAGTCAGGAACCCTGTAATACCCGTCTGGCTTACCAGGAGCTGGAGGCAGGGAATCAGGAACCATGCTTATTCCGAAAACACATCATCAACAATATCTAATACAGGAGGTATTGCCAAAGGCCTATGCTGAGGAAGGAGGAGGAAATCCCTAAGCCTCTTTTTTGATTCAGAGAAGCCCTGACTCTCCCCAGTGAAAATGTTCCCTTAGTATGTAAAGTTTCTCCAAAAGAGTAATCCTCAGGAGGAAATGCAGATGGGATGGATTCCTCAGCATCAGAATCCTCATAGGGTGGAATAGAAAATTCCTGATCAGAAGAAATGGAAACCTGATCTGAAGATTCATAATCAGTGCCTTGCCTAGGCCTCTTAGTGGGGGGTGGGGGGGTATTGGGAACCCCTGATCAAGGTAATTAAATCCTCAGCCATTTTGATCATCGCTTTTTTAGGCATAGGGGCCTGAGCACATGGCTCATGCATCGGTTTTTTTAGACAAAAAAGATGTTTTTGACCTCGTTTCTGAGGCTGGAGTCAGTTTAATATAAAAATTTTGAGGCCTGAAAACACCCTCAGAAGCCGGTGCCTGCTCAGTGGCTCCGGACCCATCCAAGGGAGAGACATCCGTGGGTTCAATACTCTGAGAACCTTGCGGCATACCTTCAAAGGGGTCTTGGTCGAGGCCTGCGACTCAAAAGTAGCGGGTATCGGGGCCGCGAAAGCACCTCACTGAGTACCGGCGAACCGGCTTAGGAGAAGCTTTGTCGTCGGTTTTGGACCTCGATGGTCTGTCTCGGTCTTTTTCTTTGTGTTTGGGGGATTGCTAACCGATGAATTTCAGGATAATTAAATCTTGAACCAAAATATTTAGCAGCAAAAATATACCGATGCTTAATAGTGCGCTGGTTAAATCTAGCATAAAACCAACAGCAAGGCACGTTGTGATCTGGGCCTAGGCAAGGAATACAGTACAAATGAAAATCCTTATGAGGTATTTGCTTCCCACAAGTAATGCAATTATTAACTTTTACTGACATCGGTAAGGAGCAAGAAAAAGTTTCCCCAACAGGGTACATAGCTTTAGTTGGAAGACTTCAGTTCTGAAACTCGAATGCAAAAATTTCAGGCGTCGGCCGACCGGCACTTGCAAACTGCTACTGCTTCGGGCACCGCACGGCAAGAAAGACTGAATAAAATGGCGTCGGCTGCATGTTTTATACCTCTGATGACCTGATGTCATGGAAGAGGAGACAGCAACCGACGCAAGACCCAAGACTATTATTCAGGCCGACTGAGGGCAACCTGCCAGCAGATTACCCTAATGTAATGACTGCAACAGTGAAACACGAAGAACATCAAGGAATCTGCAAGTTGTTCCATGGTAAATCTTAGAAAGAAGCCAGAAGTCCTGGTAAAACTGACAGCAGCAGCAGCAGTTGGTAAAAAGGTATCAAAAAGGTAGTGAAAAAAAGTACAGTTGTGTACACTTATCATAAATGTAGATCTTCGAGTGCATTCACTGTTGCAGTCATCACATTTGGGTTATCTGCTTGCAGGTAGCCCTCAGTCGGCCTGATTATCAAAGTCTTGGGTCCTGGGTCGGTTGCTGTCTCATCTTCCATGACATCAGGTAGTCAGGGGTATAAAAGCATGCAGCCATTACATCAGTTTTTCTTGCCCCAAATGTTAGGTGCCCCCATTATGGGAAGCAATCATATACAAGATTACACCTCCAACAAAAAAGCAAATACAGCAAAAAGCTTAAAGCATAGTAAGCAAGAATAGGTATAGTCAATAGAAGTCAGAGGGCTGGAGGGAAAGTAAACAGGACTGCAACAGTGAATACACTCAAACATCTACATTTATGGTAAGTGTACACAACTGTACTATGTTCTTCATGTTTCACTGTTGCAGTCATCACATTTGGGTAGATTCCCAAAGCTAAGGATGGGAGGAGGTAATTAGATAGCATTAGGAGCAGCTATAAGGCCCTTCAAGACTGCAGTGGAAAAGCCATCTCTGGATTTAGAAAAAATTGACAAGTGGTAATGATTGGTGAAGGTATATACAGAACTCCAGGTAGCAGCTTCTAGGATGTCCTTGGTAGGGACACCTCTGAGAAAGGCTGTAGAGGTAGATGCAGCCTTGGTTGAATGTGGCCTTATCCGCTGTGGGGTTGGATTTCCATGGTGCTTATAGCAAAAATGAATGCAATGCCTATCCACTTAGAAAAGGTTTGCTTTGAAATGGCCTTCCCCTCTGCCCCTGCAGCAAATGCAACCAGCATCTGTTCAGATTTCCTGAGAGGCTTAGTCCTGTCCAGGTAAAATCTAAGTTGTCTGTGCACGTCCAAGGAGTGCAGTATTCGTTCCCCTTTGTTCTGTGGATTAGAAAAGAAGGTTGGCAAATGAATGGACTGATTAAGGGCCACACTGGATGCCACCTTGGGCATAAAGGAGGGATTGGTCCTGAGGGATACTCTGTCCACATGAAAGATGATGAAAAGCTCCACTACCATGAGGGCCTGTAATTCTCACACCCTTCTTGCTGAAGTGATGGCGAGAAGGAAGGCTATTTTCCAAAAAAGGAATTTCAACTCTGCATTTGCAGCTGGCTCAAAGGGGTGTAAAGTGAGCTTTTCCAATATAAAGTTAAGGTCCCAGGCCGGAGTAGGGGCTCTCCTGGGTGGTCTTAAGTTTTTGGCCCCTCTATGGAATTGCTTCAGCAATGGGTAAGAGAAGAGGGGTGGCTCCGTATTGTAATGTGCTGAAATGGCTGACGTATGAATTTTGATGGAAGAAAGGCCCTTGTGAAGCGTCTCAGTTAATTATTGAAGAATATGAGGTAAATTGGGCACCGCTGTGCCCATCCCGAGTTTGGCTCCAAGAACAGAATCTTTTCCATTTTTCAGCATAGGATTTTCTAGTACTAGGCCTCCTTGCCTCAAGAAAGACATCCATCACTTGCTTACTGAGGGATGATAATGGAGAGATCAGGTAATTAGCCAGGCTGCAAGGTTCAGGGTTTGAAGCTGTGGGTGCAGAATCTGGCCCTCCTGCTGGGACAGCAGGGCAGGGTTCTGAGCAGGTGCCATGGAGACAGCAGTGACACATTGCGCAAGAGGGGGTACCAGTGTTAGCGTGGCCAGTCTGGTGCAATCAATATTGTCCTTGGTTTGTCCTGTTTGATCTTTAGTAGCACTCTGGAGAGGAGAGGCAGAGGGGAAAGGCATAAAATGACAAGCTTTTCCAGGTGAAGGACAGGGCATCCACTTTCCAAGCTTGTTTATGTGGAGTCCTTGTGCAGAATTTGTCCAATTGATAGTTTTGAGGGAAGGCAAACAGGTCTATCTCTGGGCTCCCCCATTTGTTTCTCAACATGTTGAATATCTTTGGTTCCAGTTTCCACTCGTGGGTCCATGAGATTTCTGCTTAGATTGTCTGCCGGTGTATTTAGCTTTTCTGGCAGGAATTGAGCCTGTAGGTGCACTTGGTAGCTCAAGGCTGTGTTCCACAGAGCAATGACTAGTCTACAGAGACGGTATGAGTGGGTTCCCCCTACTTTTTTATGTACCACATAACAGTGGTGTTGTCCGTCTTTACCAATAATTGTCCTGGAAGAAAGTGGTCCTTGAAGGCTGTCTGAGAATTCTGTACAGCTAACATTTCTTTTTGATTGATATGCAGGTGCATTTGACTTGGGTTCCATTTGCCCTGAATGCAATGCCCTGCCAAGTGAGCCCCCCATGCATAGTCTGATGCATCTGTTGTTAGGGTTTGGGCGGCAGGGGGTAGAGTGAATGGCAGTCCCTTGTTTTGGGTGCAGGCCTCTGCCCACCAAAGGAACTCTATCTTTAGACAAGGTATGACAGGAATCATTGCTTCTAGATCATGAGAATGTTGACACCATAGGCTTTTTAGATACCATTGTAGTTTCCTCATATGCAATCTTATATATGGAATTAGTAGAATGCAAGAGGCCATGAATCCCAGGACTTGCAGTATTTTCCTTGCAGATAGCTGGGTCTTTGTGGCCAGTAGTATGAAGTAGGCTGTCAAATGAACTTGTTTCTCTGACGTGAGGTAGGCCATCTGGGAAGTTGTATTCAAGCTTGCTCCCAGGAATAGAATTTGTTGGCAGGGTACAAGGTGCGATTTCTTTTCATTTATGGTGTACCCCAGAGAAGTTAGCAATTTCTTTACAAATGCCAGATGATTTAATAGTATGTCCAGGCTTTCTGCCTGAATTAGACAATCGTCCAGTTATGGGTATATTTGAATATTTCTTTGCCTGCAAAATGCAATGACTGGAACTAGGCACTTTGTGAATACCCTGGGTGCAGTAGAAAAGTCAAAGGGCAGTGCAGAGAACTGACAGTGCATGTAGCCTGCTCTGAAGCATAGGTATCTTCTGCAAGATTCCCTTATTGGGCTGAGCAGGTATGCTTCCTTTAAAAGCAGTGTTGCCAACCAGGCAATTTTGCCTAGCATGGAAAGCAGCTGATGAAGAGTTAGCATCTTGAACTTTGGGATTACCAAAAATGTGTTTAGGGTAGACAGGTCCAAGATAGGATGCCAGGAATTGTCTTTTCTGGGTACCAGGAAAAGTCTCGAGTAAAAACCTTGTCCCCATTCTTCTTCTGGGACAGGTTGAATAGCCCTGATGCTTAAAATAGAAAGAAAGTACAGTTTTGTACCTACCATAAATGTAGATGTCCGAACAGGATAGCATCTGCAGTCATAACAAATGGGTTGTCCTGTCGTCAGGCAGCCCTTCGGTCGGCCGGATTCCAAAGTCTGGGTCTGGCCTCGGCTGGTGTCGCACTTCACCCGACGTCATCTCTGCTGGTCTTCGGGTATAAAGGCATCAGCCGACGCCATTTTCCTCAGTGTTTCTTGCCCCAGATGCCAGTTGCCCTCTTGGAAAGCTAAATTTTGGATAAATGCCAATGTTTCCAAAAAGGTAGAAGGCAAACACAAAAAATAAGCATGTATGTACATATATACAAACAAATACACCATAAGAGACCCCCCCCCAGCTAGCTATTAGGAGGGTAAATACCCTAGGAGTACCACAGAGGGGAAGGAGGGTGGGTAATCCTGACTGCAGATGCTATCCTGTTCGGACATCTACATTTATGGTAGGTACAAAACAGTACTATGTCCTTCAAGGATGCATCTGCAGTCATAACAAATGGGTAGAATACCATAGCCAAACTAGGGGAGGAGGAAGAAGTATTATGGTGTAGTTAGGATCCCTTGCAATACAGCAGTGACAAACCCTGCTCGGGATCTAGAGTATAGAGGTAAGTTATAATGCTTGGCAAATGTATGCACGGAGGTCCAAGTAGGCGCCTCAATAATGTCCTTGGTTGCCACTCCTCGTAAGAAAGCTGTGGTAGTGGCTGTAGCCCTTGTAGAGTGAGGTCTTATGTTCTGTGGAATTGGTTTTCCATGGTAGGAGTAACAGAATCTTATGCAATTTCCTATCCATTTGGAGATTGTCTGTTTGGAAATTGCTTTTCCTTCCCTTCCTGTTGCATAGGCTACTAAAAGCTGGTCAGTTTTTCTGTTACCTTTGGTTCTGTCCAGGTAGTAGCGTAACTGTCTATGTACATCCAAGGTATGCAGCAGTCTTTCCCCCCCTGTTCTGTGGATTGGGAAAGAAGGTAGGTAGGTGGATTGCCTGGTTTAGAGACACTCTGGATACCACCTTAGGCATAAATGTAGGATTAGTTCTCATGGACACTCTATCTTGATGGAAGATTAGGAAGGGTTGTACTGCCATTAAGGCCTGTAGTTCCGAAACCCTCCTTGCTGAAGTAATTGCCAGTAGGAAAGCAGTTTTCCATGATAGGTGTTGAAGATCTGCTGTTGCTGCTGGTTCAAATGGAGGGAGTGTCAATTTTTCTAGCACAAAGTTCAAGTCCCATGCTGGTAATGGTGGTTTCCTAGGAGGTTTTACATTCTTGATTCCTCTGAGGAACTGCCTGAGTAGAGGATGTGAGAAGACAGGGGGATCGAAGCTGTATTCTGCAGAAATAGCTGATGCATGTATCTTGATGGAGGAATAGGACAGGCCTGTATGGAGAAGCTCTGCCAAGTACTCCAGGATGTTAGCAATATCTATCTTCGACACATCTTTTCCTCTTTCAGTACTCCAAATGACAAACCTTTTCCATTTTCCTGCTGAAGGTCTGTGGGCTTCAAGGATAATGTCTTTAACCCTTTGGGATAAGTCTGGGTTAGTTGCTGTTATGTGATGTTCCAGGCAGTCAGTTGCAGAGTTTTTAGGTTTGGATGCATGATGTTGTAGTTGTTCTGAGTTAACATCAAAGGCATCAGGGGTAGTGTCCACATTCTCCCCCGAGACATGCTCCTCAGCAATGGATACCAGTGTTGTCTTGGCCAATTCGGAGCTATCAGAATTATCCTTGGACGTTCCTCCTTGATTTTCAGTAGTACCTTGTGCATCAAAGGAAGAGGTAGTTCTGCTTAACATGTCTGCTAGGGTGTTTTCTTTTCCCGGTACAAATATTGCCTGTAACTGGATGTTGTAGCTCAGAGCCATATTCCAAAGGTCCAGAGTCATTCTGCATAGGGGGTATGAATGAGTGCCTCCCTGTTTGTTGATGTACCACATGACTGTGGTGTTGTCTGTCCTTATCATTAAATGGCCTTCTTTGAGGAATGGTCTGAAATTCTGGATTGCTAGTTTTACTGCCAGCATTTCGTTTTGATTTATGTGCAGGTGCAGCTGGTCTGGAGTCCATAATCCTTGTATGCATTTGTCCAACATGTGTGCCCCCCAGCCTAGGTCTGAGGCGTCCGTTGTGATGGTTTGGCTTGCTTGAAAGTTGTGGAAGGGCAAGCCTGGGTTTGACTGGCATGCTTGAGCCCACCATAGGAACTCTTGTTTCAGGCATGGGATTAGTGGGATTTGTTTCTAAGCTGTGCCTGTGTTGAGACCATAAATTCTTTAGGTACCACTGTAGCTTTCTCATATGCAGTCTGGCATGGGGGACCAGGATTACGCATGATGCCATGAAGCCCAAGGCCTGCAGTACTTTTCTTGCTGTTAGTTTGTTCTGTTTTGTTAATGCCAAGAAGTAAAGAGGGAGTTGTTCTTGTTTTTCTGCAGTTAGGAATGCCATCTGTTTTACTGTGTGCAATTCCACCCAAGAATGTTCTTGTTTGGGATGGTATCAGTCTTGACTTTTTTTAATTGACTGTGTATCCCAGGGCTTGTAGTAAGCAAATGACTTTTTGTAAGTCTTTTGTCAGCTTGCTTTTGTTGTCCGCTTGTATCAGGCAGTCGTCCAGGTATGGATAAATTTGGATTCCTTGTAGCCTGCAATGAGCGATTACTGATGCCAGGCATTTTGTGAATACTCTGGGCGCAGTAGATAAGCCAAAGGGCAATGCTGAGAATTGATAATGCTCTGATCCTGCAAGAAATCTGAGGTATCTTCTGCAATTTGGTCGTATGGGGACGTGCAGGTATGCCTCCTTGAGATCTAGAGTTACCAGCCAACACTCCTTGCCCAGCATGGGAAGAAGTTGCTGTAGGGTCAGCATTTTGAATTTTGGGACAATGATGAATGTGTTTAAGACGGACAGGTCGAGAATAGGTCTCCAACTTTTCTCTTTTCTTGGTACTAGGAAGAGTCTGGAGTAGAATCCTTTGCCCTGTTCTGTTAGTGGTACTCTTTCCACAGCTCTCATCTTTGTCAATTGAGCTATCTGCTTTAGAGCTTCTGTTTTTTGATTTGGAGGTAGGTTTGGCATTCCTCTTTTTACTGGTAAGGTGTGGAAGTGAAACCTGTAGCCTTGGTCTATGGTTTGCAAAATCCACTTGTCTTTTGTGATATAGTGCCAATTTTTTGAAAATAAGGCTAACTTTCCGCCTAAAGGTGCTGCTATTTGTTCCCTGGTAGGCGGTGTCAGAGCCAAGTCACTGTGATTGTCCTGTTGCAGTGGCAGTGGTTGTGTCTGTGCCTCGCTGGTTATTGCCTTGCCACTGGCGTCCTCTGTAGGCACCTCCTCTGGATTGATTTCTGCCTCTGGAACGCCTATTCCTGCCTCTCTGAGATTTTGAGGAGTCTGGAAAGGACCAATTTTTGGAAGGCCAGTTCCTGCTAAACCTTGGGGGCTGAACCTGTAAGAAATCCTTAACTGTTTGTACAGATTTTGCCTTCTCTTCCATTTTCTTCATTACTTGCTAAGCAGGAGTACCAAATAGACTGGCCTTATCCATAGGAGCATCTAACAGCTTTGCTTTAACATGATCCGGCAAGACCTGTTCTTTCAACCATGCATGCCTTCTTATAACTGTGCCAGTCATGGCTGATCTAAATGAAGCCTCCAGTGCATCATAGCCACATTTTAAAGAATGGTTACTAACCTGCTGAATGTTATTCACCATTTCTAAAACATATTTCTTATCTAAGGAGTCATCAGAGGACAGTTTCTTAGTTAACTGATCAAGCATAAACCCTTGGTATTGGATCATGTGAAACTGACAGTTCAAAGCTCTAGCTGAGAGAGTAGCAGAGGTGTAAACTTTTTTCCCCATCTCTAAGGACCTGGATTCCCTTTCAGAAGGGAGAGGGTTTTTGCTGAGGTCGGCTACTGCCTTAGGCCCCTGGGAGATAGTCTCAGGATCTGCAAGTGGGGCCTTGTATAGGTGGTGATGAGTGTCTGGTACCCTGTAAAACCTATCTGGTTTGGCAGGGGCTGGAGGTAAAGTATCAGGAGCAGTGCAAACATCATTAAATGCATCATCCACAACAGGCAGGACTGGAGGTATAGCTAAGGGCCTATGCTGTGGTAAGTGTAGAAAGGTCCTAAGCCTTTTTCTTGAATCTGAGAAATCTTGTCCCTGCCATTGGAATTGTTCTCTCATGGCATGTAAGGTTTCCCCAAAGGAAAATTCCTCTGGTGGAGAGGCAGATGGAATAGATTCTTCAGCATCGGAATCTTCATAAGTAGAAAAAGGAGCCTCTGGATGGTCTGTAATGTCTGAGTCATCCGAAGAATCATCAGAGGACACTGGCTCTGGGGGCTCTGGTCTAGGTCTCTTTTCTGGAGGCTGAGAGGCCCTGTCTGGGTGAGATTGGGATCCCCTAATTAAAGAGATGAGATCCTCTGCCAGAGTAAGCATTTGTGAACTGGAACTGGGCCTGTATGAGGGGGGCTTAACAGGCACTGATTTAGCAGTTTTGGCTGCTTTAGCCCTGGCAAAGGCCTTAATAGACATGGCTGCAGGAGGCCTAGCAGCACCACGTGCTGGGGTAGAGACATCCAAAGGGATGGTGTCTGATAATTCACTAGGAACCACATTAGTAGGCAAAACTTCAGAGGCCGATTCAACTAGGGTAGCAGGAGCCTCGGTAGTAGCCATGGATTCGGCTGAAGATTGACCCGTTTGCTCGGTTTCGGCCGAAACCGAGACACTCGCGGTTTGCTTAACCGTGGTTTCGCCGAAACCGGACAGCGAGTGTCGGTCTTTTCTTGCTTTTAACAATTTGAGTAGTCGGAGGATCCGACGGCATTATGTACGCAAAATCTGAGCGAAAAACTGTTCAGCAACTCCGACCGGCGCCTAAGCGTTCGTCGGTTGAAGGAAGCACAGGCTGAACAGGCTGCTACGTCGTGGCCTGGGCCTAAACAAGGTAAGCAGTAAGAGTGGAAATCTTTATGAGGTATTTGTTTCCCACAAGTTAAACAGTTATTTACTTTTTCTGACATCGGCTGAGGCAAGAAAGAGTCCCCAACGGGGTACTTAGCTTTTGAAGTCTTCGGATAGCGAATTTACAGGAGCTGGCCGACCGGCACTTGCGAACTGCTTCTGCTTCAGGCACCACGCGGCAAGAAAGACTGAGGAAGATGGCGTCGGCTGACGCTTTTATACCCCAGGTGCTGTGACGTCGGGGAAGGGGCGACATCAGCCGACGTCGGACCCAGACTTTGGAATCCGGCCGACCGAAGGGCTGCCTGAGGCAGGACAACCCATATGTGATGACTGCAGATGCATCCTTGAAGGACATCTGTACTATGTTCTTCATGTTTCACTGTTGCAGTCATTACATTTGGGTATAATCCCAAAGCTATGGATGGGAGGCTGGGGCTAAACAGCATTAGGTGCGGCTATAAGGCCCTGCAGAACTGCGAGAGAGGCAAATGATAATGCTTTGTAAAGGTTTGAACAGAACTCCAAGTAGCAGCCTCTAGAATGTCTTTGGTTGGTACTCCTCTGAGAAAGGCTGCTGAAGTAGCTGCAGCTCTGGTGGAATGAGACCGAATGCCCTTCAGCACAGGTCTGCCATGGTGCAAGTAGCAGAAATGAATGCAGTGGCTTATGAACTTTGAAATAGTCTGCTTTGAAATAGCCTTTCCTTCTGATCCTGCAGCATATGCCACTAGTAATTGCTCAGTTTTTCTTAGAGCTTTAGTCCTGCTCAAGTAGAATCTTAGCTGTCTGTGTACGTCCAAGGAATGCAGAATTCTCTCCCCCTTGTTCTGCGGATTTGAATAAAAGGTTGGCAGATGAATAGTTTGGTTAAGAGCCACATTGGAAACCACCTTAGGAATAAATGAAGGATTGGTCCTCAGAGACACCCTGTCTGGGTAAAAAATGATAAAAGGCTCCACAGCCATGAGGGCCTGTAGCTCTGAAACTCTTCTTGCTGAAGTAATTGCTAGGAGCAGAGCTGTTTTCCATGATAAGAACTTTATATCAGCAGTAGCAGCTGGTTCAAATGGAGGCAGGGTGAGCTTTTCCAGCACATAATTAAGGACCCATGCAGGTATTGGTGATCTTCTAGGAGGCCTTAAATGTTTGGCTCCTCTAAGATACTGCTTTAGTAAAGGATAAGAAAAGATTGGTGGCTCTGTATTGTAATGAGCCGAAATGGCAGAGGCATGGATTTTAATTGATGAGAAAGATAGGCCTTTGTCAAGCATCTCAGTCAAGTATTGTAAAATCTGAGGAATATTTGGTTCTGCTGTATCAGTTCCTTGTGCTTGATTCCAAGCACAAAATCTCTTCCATTTATCAGCATAAGATATTCTAGTACTAGGCCTTCTGGCTTCCAAAATGACATCCATCACAGCTTTACTGAGAGGTGTTGTTTATATAACTACATGATCAGCCATGGTTCAGTGCCTGTAGTTGATTGTGCAGGATCCGATTGTTTTGCTGGGACAGTAGTTGAGGTCTTTGAGGCAAGGTCCAAGCTGGGTATTGAGACAAGTTCCTTAGGACTGGGTACCAGTATTGGCAGGGACAGTCCGGGGCAATTAGTATCATCTTTGGTTTCTCTTGTCTGACTTTTAGTAGGACCCTGGGAAGAAAAGGCAGAGGAGGAAAGGTGTAAACTGATAGGGTTTTCCAACTGAAGGATAGGGCATCCATTTTCCATGCTTGTCTATGGTAAGTCCTTGTGCAGAATCTTTTCAATTGATAATTTTGAGGAGAGGCAAATAGATCTATGTCCGGGCTCCCCCATTTCCTTTTTATCATGCTGAGGACTTGTGGATCTAGTTTCCACTCGTGAGGGTCCACAAGGTTTCTGCTTAAATTGTCTGCCAGAGTATTTTGTTTTCCTGGCAGGAATTGAGCTTGAAGATGTACTTGGTAAGTCAAAGCTGTGTCTCACAGTGCCATGGCTAATCTGCAAAGGGGGTATGAGTGCGTGCCTCCCTGTTTGTTTATATACCACATAACCGTGGTGTTGTCTGTCTTTATCAGTAGTTGTCCTGGATGAAGTAAGTCCTTGAAGGCTGTCAGAGCATTCTGAACAGCTAGCATTTCTTCCTGGTTGATATGCAGATGCATTTGGTTTGGGCTCCATTTGCCCTGAATGCATCTTCCTGCCAGTGGGCCCCATGGATAATCTGATGCGTCTGTTTTTAAAGTTTGGCTGGCAGGGGGTAGAGTGAATGCCTGTCCCATGTTTTGGTGACATGCCTTTGTCCATCTTAGAAACTCCTGTTGTAGGCAGGGAATGAGAGGAATCATTGTTTCCAGACTGTGACAATGTTGACTCCATAAGCTTTTTAGGTACCACTGAAGTTTCCTCATATGCAAGCTTGCATATGGAACCAGTAGGATGCAGGATGCCATGAAGCCCAAAGCCTGCAGAGTTTGTCTCGCAGATAACTGGGTTTTTGTTGCCATCAGTTTGAAGTAAGTAGTCAGTTGCCTTTGTTTGTCTGGCGTGAGGTAAGCCATCTGGGCAGTTGTATTCAAGCTTGCAACCAGGAATGTTATCTTTTAGAGGGTACCAGTTGCGATTTCTTTTCGTTTATTGTGTACCCTAAGCATGTTAGAAGCCTTTGCACAAACGCCAGGTGTTGAAGAAGAATGCCCTTGTTCTCTGCTTGAATGAGACAGTCGTCCAAGTAAGGATATATTTGTATACTTCTTTGTCTGCAAAAAGCAATTACTGGTGCCAGGCACTTTGGCTTATCTACTGCGCCCAGGGTCTTTACAAAGGGCAGTGCAGAGAATTGGTAATGCATTAAGCCAGCCTTGAATCAGAGGTATCTTCTGCACGATTCCCTTATTGGGACATGCAGGTATGCCTCTTTTAGGTCTAATGTCATCAGCCAAGCATTCTTGCCCAGCATGGGCAGAAGCTGCTGCAAAGTCAGCATTCTGAATTTTGGTATGTCCAAGTATGTGTTCAAAATAGATAAATCCAGTATTGGCCGCCAGGCCTTGTTCTTTCTGGGCCTCGTCCTTTTTGGGTACCAAGAAAGTACAGTTTTGTACCTACCATAAATGTAGATGTTCGAGTTTTCACACTGCTGCAGTCATTACACTTGGGTTATCCTGCCATCAGGCGGTCCCCGCAGATAGCCTGAGTTCCAAAGTCTTGGTCCGGCTTTGGTTGCTGTGGCTTCTTCCCTGACGTCAGTGTGCCAGGGTATATAAGATGCACCCAACGCCATTTTCTCCAGTTTTTCTTGCCCCAGATGTCAAGTGCCCCCAAGTAGGAAGGCAATACATATTGCTAATCAAAAATATACATACAAAATAAAAACAATAGCTTCAGTTACCAGCAAATACACCCCAAAGTTTGTATGGGGTAGAAAGGTACAGTTAAGTGCAGGTAGTTCAGAGGGGATGGAGGGAGGGTAACCTGGACTGCAGCAGTGTGAACACTCGAACATCTACATTTATGGTAGGTACAAAACTGTACTATGTTCATCGTGTTACACTGCTGCAGTCATCACACTTGGGTAGAATCCCAAAGCTGAGGTTGGGTGGCTGGTCTATAAAGAGTTAGGCTTGGCTATGAGGCCTTGCAGAACTGCAGTGGCAAAGCCTGCTCTGGATTTAGAGTAAAGAGGCAGGTGGTAATGCTTGGTAAAGGTGTGCACTGAACTCCAAGTTGCAGCCTCCAAAATTTCCTTGGTTGGTACTCCTCTGAGAAAGGCTGTTGAAGTGGCTGTTGCTCTGGTAGAATGTGGCCTAATGTTATTAGGGACTGATTTTCCATGCTGCGTGTAGCAGTAATGAATGCAGTGTCCTATCCATTTGGAGATGGTCTGTTTTGAGATAGCCTTGCCCTGTGATCCTGCAGCATATGCTACAAACAGTTCCTCAGTTTTCCTGAAAGCTTTTGTTTTGTCCAAGTAGAAGCATAGCTGTCTGTGTATGTCCAAAGAGTGCAGAAGTTTCTCCCCTTTATTCTGGGGGTTTGGATAAAAGGTTGGCAAATGGATGGTTTGGTTAAGAGCCACACTAGATACCACCTTTGGCATAAAGGTAGGGTTTGTCCTTAAAGAAACCATATCCTGATGAAAAATTATAAAGAGTTCCACTGCCATTAATGCCTGTAGCTCTGAGACCCTTCGTGCTGAAGTTACTGCCAAGAGCCAAGCCGTTTTTCATGATAAAAATTTTAGATCGGCTGTATTGGCTGGCTCAAAAGGTGGCAGGGTCAGTTTTTCCAAAACAAAATTGAGGTCCCAAGTTGTTGGTGTTCTCCGGGGCGGTCTTATGTTTTTAGCCCCTCTGAGGTACTGCTTTAGCAAGGGATGAGAGAATAAAGGAGGATCCGTGTTGTAATGTGCTGAAATGGCAGAGGCGTGGATCTTAATTGATGAGAAGGATAGGCCTTTGTCCAGCATCTCAGTTAAGTATTGTAAAATGTGAGGAATGTTTGGGACAAGAGGGTCAAGGCCTTGAGCCTGGTTCCAGGCACAGAATCCCTTCCATTTTTCTGAGTAAGATTTCCTGGTGCTAGGCCTCCTGGCCTCCAAAATGACATCCATAACAGCTTTAGAGAGAGGTGTTGCCTGTTTGGCTAATGAATCTGCCATGCAGCCAGGTTTAGGGTCTTGAGCTGACCGTGCAGGATCTGATTGTTTTGTTGAGTCAGAAGGTGTGAAGTTTGAGGCAAAATCCAAGGTGGGCCTTGAGTCAAGTTCTTTAAGATTGGGTACCAGTGCTGGCGTGGCCAGTCTGGAGCAATCAGGATCATCTGTGGTTTCTCTTGTCTGGCTTTTAGGAGTACCTTTGAAAGGAGAGGCAGTGGTGGGAAGGCATAAACTTTCAGGCTTTTCCAGCTGAACGAACTTGTGTGTGGTAAGACCTTGTGCAGAATTTTTGTAGTTGGCAATTCAGTGGGGAGGCAAAAAGATCCATGTCTGGGCATCCCCGTTTTTGCATTACCATGCTGAAGATTTGTGGATTCAATTTCCATTCGTGTGGGTCCATGATGTTTCTGCTTAGGTCGTCTGCCACAGTATTTTTCTTACCTGGCAGGTATTGTGCTTGCAGATGAACTTGATAAGTTAGAGCTGTGTTCCACAAGGTCATGGTTTGCCTGCATAGGGGATAAGAATGAGTGCCCCCTTGCTTGTTTAAGTACCACATTACTGTGGTGTTGTCCATCTTTAATAGTAATTGTCCTGGATGCAGAAGGTCCTTGAAAGCTGTTAGGGCATTTTGAACAGCCAACATCTCTTTTTGATTGATGTGAAGATGCATTTGGTCTGTGGTCCACTTGCCCTGAATACATTTTCCTGCCATGTGTGCTCCCCAGGCGTAGTCCGAAGCATCTGTTGTTAGAGTCTGCCTGGCTGTGGGTAGAGTGAAAGGCTGACCCCTGTTGAGGTGACATGCCTGTGCCCACCATCGAAACTCCTGTTGTAGGCAGGGAATTATTGTTATTATTGCTTCTAAACTGTGAGCGTGTTGAGTCCAAACACTTTTTAGGTACCATTGTAATTTCCTCATATGCAGTCTGGCATATGGAATTAGTAGTATGCAGGATGCCATGAATCCCAGGGCCTGCAGAATTTTTCTTGCAGGGAGATGGGACTTTTATGCCAGTAATTGAAAATATTGAGTCAGTTGTCCTTGTTTGTCTGACGTGAGGTAAGCCATCTGGGCCGTTGTATTTAAGCTGGCACCCAGGAATATTATCTGTTGTGAGGGCACCAGTTTTGACTTCTTTTCGTTTACTGCGTACCCTAGAGAGATTAGCAACCTTTTTACAAATGCCAGATGCTTTAGAAGAATGTCCTTGCTCTCTGCTTGAATGAGGCAGTCATCCAGGTATGGATATATTTGAATTCCTTTTTGTTTGCAAAATGCAATTACGGATGCCAGGCACTTTGTAAAGACCCTGGGCGCAGTAGATAAGCCAAAGGGCAGTGCAGAGAATTGGTAGTGCATTGTACCAGCTTTGAATCTGAGGTATCTTCTGCAATCTTGTCTGATAGGGACATGCAGGTATGCCTCTGAGGTCCAGAGTAACAAGCCAAGCCTTCTTTGTCCAGCATGGGAAGAAGCTGCTGTAGTGTCAACATTTTGAATTTCAGAACATCCAGGTAAGTATTTAGAGTGGAAAGGTCCAGTATGGGTCTCCAGGCTTTGTCCTTTCTGGGGACCAGGAAGAGTCTTGAGTAAAATCCTTGTCCTTGTTCCTGCTGTGGTACTTTTTGAATAGCTCTCATATCCATGAGGGCTGAGATTTGTTTTTGAGCCTCTGCCCATTGATTTTGTGGCAGGTTTGGCATTCCTTTTATCCTTGGTAAAGTGTGAAAGTGGAACCTGTAACCTTGAGACACTATTTAGAACCCATTTGTCTTGGGTGATTATTTGCCAATTTTGAGAAAAAAGTGCTAGTTTTCCCCCTAAGGGGCTGCCAAGAGGGAAATGCTTGGCATACGAAGAGGGAAGTCATTGGGACTGTTTCCTAGAAGGTTGAGACCTGTCCTCACCTCCTTTTGGGGTTGAAGTACCTCACTGTCATTGTCTGTTAGAGCCTTGGGGTTGAGATCTGCCTCTTGGGCGTCTGTATCTGCCTCTCTGTGGTCTGTCTGACACTGGAAAGGACCAATTCTTTGTAGGCCAATTTCTGCTAAATCGAGGCGGCTGTACCTGTAAGAAATCTTTGACTGTGTGCATAGATTTGGCTTTATCCTCCATTTTCTTTAACACCTCTTCTGCCTTAACACCAAACAATGTATCATGCTGTAAAGGAGCATCTAATAATTTTGCCTTAACATGATCAGGTAAACTCTGTTCTTTTAGCCAAGCATGCCTTCTAATTACAGAACCTGTAACTGCGGATCTGCAGGAGAACTCTAAAGAATCAAAACCACATTGCAGAGTATGTTTTCCCACCTGTTCCACTGCATGCAATAAATCCTGCATTTCTTTATAGTCAGGAGCCTCTGAGCTTGCAAGCATTTTCTGTTTTAACTGAGTCGTTAAATATTGTTGGTACTTAAGCATGTGAAACTGGCAATTTAAAGCCCTTACTGCTAAAGTTGCAGAAGTGTAAACTTTCTTCCCCCATCTATCCAATGCTCTAGAATCTCTGTCAGAGGGGACTGGATTTTTTGCAATGGAAGCCTTAACCCCTTTGGGACCCTGGGAAATGGTATCTGGGTCAGCAGAAGGGTTTTTATAAAGAAACTTGTGAGAGTCAGGGACTCTATAGTACCTATCTGGCTTGGCTGGTGCAGGGGGCAAAGAATCAGGAGATGAGCTGGATTCAGAAAATACATCATCCACAACATCTAACACAGGCGGAATAGCCAGGGGCCTGTGCTGAGGCAATAAGAGGAAATCCCTGAGCCTTTTCTTGGACTCCGAATATTCTTGACTTTCCCAATGGAAATGCTCCCTCATGGTATGTAAAGTTTCCCCAAAAGAGTAATCCTCAGGAGGAGAGGCTGAAGGGATAGATTCTTCAGCATCAGAATCCTCATAGGGGGGTAGGGAGAATCCCTGGTCTGAAGAGGAATCAGAGGAAATGGAAACCTGATCAGAGGAATCATAGTCTGTATCCTGCCTAGGCCTTTTCTCTGGAGGGGGATGGGAACCCCTGATTAGAGTAATGAAGTCTTCGGCCATTTTAAGCATCTGTTTCTTAGGCATGGAGGACTGTGCAGGAGAATGCTATACTTGCTTCTTTGTCTTTAATGGTGTCTTTGTCTTGGCTGTTGCTTTAATGTTAAGTTGTGAAGGTCTGAAAACACCCTCAGAAGCCGATGCCTGCTCAGCGGCTCCGGACCCATCTGAGGGAATAGTTTCCATAGGCCCAATACCTTGAGCACCAAGAGACCTAGTTGTCTCCATGTGGGAGTCGGAGGCGGCCTGTGGCTCTGAGGTAGCTGGTGTCAGGGGCTGCGAAAGCGCCTCACTGAGAACAGGCGAACAGACGACTGGCCTAGAAGAGGCTTCTTCGGTTTTGGACCTCGGATGCCTGTCTTTATCCTTGTTCCTTGCGTTTTTTTAAGAATTGCAGTCGTCGGTTGATCCGGCGGCATAGTATAGTTGAACCTTCAGCCAAAATATTGCAAAGCAAAATCAAAACGTCTTTTATAGTGCGTTTGTTAAATCTAGCACAAAACCGACAACTAGTGACGTCGTGATCAGGGCCTAGGCATGGAATACAGTAAGAGTGAAGTCCTTATGAGGTATTTGCTTTCCACAAGAAATACAATTATTAACTTTTTCTGACATCAGTCTGAGGCAAGAAAAAAGTTTCCCCAACAGGGTACTTAGCTTTATTGAAGACTTCGGATCTGAAATTCGACTTCGAAAATCTCAGGAGTCGGCCGACCGGCACTTGCGAACTGCTTTTGCTTCGGGCACCGCACGGCAAGAAAGACTGAAGAAAATGGCGTCGGGTGCATCTTATATACCCCTGGCGCACTGACGTCAGGGAAGAAGTGACAGCAACCGACGCCGGACCAAGACTTTGCAACTCAGGCCGACTGCAGGACCGCCTGACGGCAGGATAACCCAAGTGTAATGACTGCAGCAGTGTAACACGATCAGTAGTCTTGAGTAAAAACCTTGTCCTTTTTCCTGTTCTGAAACTGGCTGAATGGCCCCCATATCGATGAGGGATGTAACCTGTTTCTGTGCCTCTGCCCATTGATTTGTTGGCAGATCCGGCCAACCGTTTGCCATTGGCAGAATACGGAAATGGAATCTGTATCCCTGGGATACTATGTTTAGCACCAACTTGTCCTGGGTTATTAACTGCCAATTTTGAGCAAAAAGTGCTAATTTTCTCCCTAAGGGTGCTGCCAAAAGGCAAGTGCTTGGTGAAGGCAGAGGGAAGTCATTGGGACTGTTTTCTGTAGGGTTGTGCTTTATCTCCTCCAGATTTGGAGGTAGAAGCACCCCATTGCTTTGACCTGTAAGAATCTTGTGCCTGGTATCTGGAACTGTTAGGGTGTCTGGATTTGCCTCTTTGAGCTCTGTCTGACACAGAAAAGGACCAATTTTTTGTAGGCCAGTGTCTACTGAATCTTGGTGGCTGCACTTGTAAAAAGTCTTTTACAGTTTGCATAGACTTAGCTTTGTCTTCCATTTTCTTTAAAACCTCTTCTGCCTTAACACTAAACAAAATATCATGCTGTAAAGGTGCATCCAGTAATTTAGCTTTAACGTGATCAGGCAAATTTTGCTCTTTTAGCCAGGCATGCCTCCTAATCACAGATCCAGTAACTGCGGCCCTGCAGGAGGTCTCTAAGGAATCAAAACCACATTGCAAAGCATGCTTTCCAACTTGTTCAGCTACATGCAAGAATTCCTGCAATTCTTTATTTTCTGCAAATTCAGAAATCAACATCATTTTCTGTTTCAGCAATCCCATAACATGTTGATGATGCTTGAGCATATGAAACTGGCAGTTTAAGGCCCTAATTGCCAAGGTTGCAGATGTATAAACCTTCTTTCCCCATCTATCCAGTGCCCTTGAATCTCTGTCAGAGGGGGTAGGATTTTTTGCTGTTGAGGCCTTAACCCCCTTTCGACCCTGTGAAACAGTTTCAGGATCAGCAGCAGGATTTCTAAACAAACATTTGTGTGAGTCAGGGACCCTGTAATATCTGTCAGGCTTGCTGGGAGCCGGAGGTAAGGAGTCAGGTGTCAAGCTTGACTCTGAAAACACATCATCTAGAATGTCTAAGACAGGGGGGTATGGCTAAAGGCCTGTGCTGAGGGAGAAGGAAATCCCTGAGCGTCTTTTTTGATTCCGAGAAATCCTGACTCTCCCACTGAAGATGTTCCCTTAAAGTATGCAAGGTTTCTCCAAAAGAATAATCTTCAGGAGGAGATGCAGATGGGATGGATTCCTCTGCATCTGAATCCTCATAGGGTGGTATAGAAATTTCCTGATCAGAAGAGGAATCAGAAGAAACAGAAACCTGATCTGAAGATTCATAAACAGTGTCTTGCCTAGGCCTCTTATCGGGGGGGGGGGGTTGGGAACCCCTGATCAAGGTAATTAAGTCTTCAGTCATTTTGATCATCTGTTTTTTAGGCATAGAGGCCTGAGCATGTGGCTCATACATCAGTTTTTTAGCCTTAGAAGTTGCTTTTGTCTTTGTTTTTGAAGCTGGCGTTGGTTTTATATAGAAATGTTGAGGCCTGAAAACACCCTCAGAAGCCGGTGCCTGCTCTGCGGCTCCGGACCCATCCGAGGGAGAGACATCTGTGGGTACAATACTCTGAGAATCTTGTGGCATGCCGGACTCCACATGGGTCTCAGTAGAGGACTGCGACTCGAAAGTAGCAGGTATCAGGGGCTGTGAAAGTGCCTCACTGAGTACCGGCGAACCAGTGACTGGCTTAGGAGAAGCTTTTTTCTGCAATTTTGGACCTCGACGGTCTGTCTCTGTCCTTTTCTTTGCGTTTTTTGTGAACTCTGGTCGTTGGTTTACTATCCGATGACATTTCAGGGTAAATAAATCTGTTTCCAAAATATTCTGAAGCAAAGATATACAGACGCTTAATAGTGTGTTGGTTAAATCTAGCGCAAAACCGACAGCAAAGCACATTATGATCTGGGTCTAGGCAAGGAATACAGTACAAATGGAAATCCTTATGAGGTATTTGCTTCCCACAAGTAATGCAATTATTAACTTTTACTGACATCGGTAAGGAGCAAGAAAAAGTTTCCCCAACGGGGTACTTAGCTTTAATTGAAGACTTTGGTTCTGAAACTCGAATGCGAAAATTTCAGGAATCGGCCGACCAGCACTTGCGAACTGCTTCTGCTTCAGGCACCGCGCAGCAAGAAAGACTGAAGAAAATGACGTCTGCTGCATGTTTTACACCCTTGACGACCCGACATCATGGAATAGGAGACAGCAACAGAAGCAGGACCCAAGACTTTGATATTTCAGGCCAACCGAGGGCAACCTGCCAGCAGATTACCCAAATGTAATGACTGCAACAGTGAAACATGAAGAACATCCTAAATTTACATAGTTTTTCAATATCAGTGAGTCATGACTTTTTACAACCGGCACAGATTAACACAATGGCACTGATCCATTCTGATGAAAGCTTTCAAAATGGCTGAAGGAGACTAAACATACAAACTTAAATCACATGCAGATTCAATACACCAAACAATACTCGTCTACATTTGTGTGCATATTCATACACAGACACACTGACCTGGTAATTCCGGAACCAGATTCTGTTATCCGCTATTGTAAAAGTAAAAACATGATCTACAAAAGGCTGACTCTTTGGATGATACTGCGGAGTAGCAAAAATCTGTTAAAAAAAGGCAATTATTAATTTCAGTAATATGTCAAAGAACAAAATAAACAACAAATGTTAAATTCAAATTACGCAGTCTGTCAACATTAAAGTGAACTTTACCTTTCTGACATTTTATTTTCCATACTTGCTATTACAGGGGAAACACCAAAGTGACCCACAAGGAGACATTCTAGACATAACTAGCTAACAAGCTAGGGAAACATGATATCAAAACAGAACTACAGGACTTTAATAAAAACAGGACTCTAAAGGACTTAATAAAAATGCATATAAATTCAATGACCAATGTAATTTTTCTCTCACCTTACCAGGCAAAAACTACTAATTCAAATTACGCATCAGCTCTGAGAAATAATTTGTTTGTTTTATCAGCACAGGCATCCTACTCAGAACTACTGCTATGGCAATATGATGCAGGTACCAGACGGACACAAACGTTTCAGCTTAACAGTCATTTTGCAGACCAAGGTATGCCAACACAATCCTTATAAGCTCTTTAGTCTTACTACATATGCCTCGAATATTTACTACAAGCATAAAAGGGCAGTTAAATGTTCCAGAAAACAATCTCTGAAAAGCAAGAAAATAAAAGTAGATTTATCTCCTCAAAGTACGCTGCCTAAAACAAGCAGGTAAGGCCAGGTGAAACTTTATTAATAACTTTTTTCTCAAAGAAGCTGCATTACTGACCAACTGACTTTCTCCTTCATTCAAGGGACTCCCTATAAAGTGAAATATTTAAAATGAACATGCAACTGATGAATAAACAATAAAGTACAGTTGTGTATACTTACCATACATGTAGATGTTGGAGTGTATTCACTGTTGCAGTCATCACGTTTTGGTTATCCCTGCCAGGGTAGCCCTCGGCCAACCTGAATACCGGAGGCGTAGTATTTCTGCGTCAGTTGCTGTCGCTTCAGGACTGACGTCAGATCGTCAGTAGTATAAAGTAAGGCAGGCAACGCCATTACATCAGTTTTTCTTGCCCTATCAGGAGCCCCCATGTGGGAGCCAGGTTCTTGGTGGAAGAACTCCACCATAAGAAAGTAAACACCAAAAAGTCCCTTGTAAGGAGAAAGAAGAGGGGGGTGGAGGGAGGGAAACCAGGACTGCAACAGTGAATGCACTCGGACATCTACATTTATGGTAAGTGTAAACAACTGTACTATGTTCGTCGTGTTTCACTGCTGCAGTCATCACATTTGGGTTGATTCCCAAAGCTGAGGAAAAGGGTGGAGGCAGTCAAGGAGACTAGGGGCTGGCTAGGATGCCCTGAAAGACTGCAGTGGCAAACCCTGCCCTGGATTTGGAGAAGATAGGCAGGTGGTAATGTTTGGTGAAATTGTGAACAGATGCCCAGGTGGCAGCCTCTAGGATGTCCCTGGTGGGGACTCCTCTGAGGAAAGCTGTGGAGGCTGCTCTTGTGGAGTGGGTCCTGAACCCCTTAGGGGGAGGCTTTCTGTGTTGCTTGTAACAGAAATTGATGCGGTGTGCTATCCATTTGGAAATTGTTTGTTTGGAGATGGCTTTGCCCTCTGCCCCTGCAGCAAAGCTAACCAGCAATTGATCAGACTTTATAGTCCTGTCTAGATAGAATCTGAGCTGTCTGTGCACATTTAGAGAGTGCAGGATCCTTCTGCTTCGGGCTCCGCAGCAAGAAAGACTGATGTAATGGCATTGTCTGCCTTACTTTATACTACTGATGACCTGACATCAGTCCTGAAGCGACAGCAACCAATGCAGAAATACTACGCCTCTGGTATTCCGGTGGGCCGAGGGCTATCCTGGCAGGGATAACCCAAATGTGATGACTGCAAGAGTGAAACATGAAGAACATCAGACTACTTTCACGAACAGATGCTTCTCTATTGGAAGAGCAAGGCCTATAATTGAGAGTTCTGGAAGTGTGATTCTCAAGGAAATACAGCAAACTTTGAAGCTCACTATAATACCGCTCAGATAACAGGCAAAATACAGACCAATACCCTAATGGGCAACAAATGTTCTCCAACAAGATATTAAAGTACTGATATCATTAAGTCTATTGCTTCATGGCAGCATATTAAGCTGCAGTGCAAGCAAGCAAATGATTGCCATTTTTTTTATGCTTGCTAAATACAGTATTGCTGCTTAGGGAGCATAAAATAAAAGTGAATGAAAAAAATCAACACAAGACGGAAACAAAATCAGAAACCGTATGTGCAAGTGAGAGATTGAATGCATACCTTTTAAACTTATTCTCTCTAAATCAAGGACAAGTTTTAAATATAACCCTAATTCACTTAACTAAATAAAGCAGCAACAGGTTTTCCATCAACATGCACTTTCTGAACAATAATAATTAAACTATAATTTAACATTTAAAAGGGATAGAGCAAAATCAGGGACAGCTGAGGGGCATAAGGGGTACAATACCTTACACTGTATGATTTTTATTCATTTTATCACATTCAAACATCTGAAGTGTACTCAGTCAAACGTAGCACTTAGTCAGCACACCTCTGTATCTGTGCCTGTGTGAGTATTATGCACACACACACACACACACACACACACACACACACACGCACACACACACACACACACACACACACACACACACACACACACACACGCACACACACACACGCACACACACACACGCACACACACTCTATACTTCTATAACTTACATTTTTGATGTAAAATACCTCCTGCAACAAGTAAAAATGCTTCAACAAGATTGAAACATTAAGCAGCGGAATGATTTTACATAAAAACAGTACACACACACACACACACACACACACACACACACACACACACACACACACACACACACACACACACACACACACACACACACACACACACACACACACACACACACACACACACACACACACACACAGCAATTTAACAGCCCATTATTGAAGTGCAGTTATGCCCCCTACAGTGTGCATTATCAGGAAAATAACAGACCTCTGAGGAGTGGTGATGACTCAACAACACCCCTGGGTTGTCAGTTATTTCCTTGAGAATGCCAACCCTGTCAGGCATTATTGTTTGCTTAAAGCTCTTCTGCACTGCATACCCCTGGTATTTACATACATTAACACCAACACTATTGTGCCTCAGAGTAAGGGGAAGCTCCATGGCAGCACTCCTACACCTAACTCCTTCCCCAACCCTCCAAAGAACAAATTCTCAAGCAATAAGACCAAGAATGCTATGTCTATGGGGCCAGGTAACATACCAGGAAGCCTATTGGTCCAGCCTGAAACATGACTGTCAGATCCTCAATCAGCCAGAAAATAGACTTCATGCAGGATGAATGCCAGACAGCAACAGCCATTCCCATTCACAAAGGTGGGACTTCAACAGGCCCAGGTAGTTACAGACCCACAAGCCTGACCAGTCTCATTTGTAAGGTTATGGAAAGGATCATTATGGAATTAATAAATAAGGCTATAGGTAATCTACAGACTCCCCAACAGAGACCAGATTATATTAGTCAAGGACAAGTCCTGTCTACTTAACCTAGTTGACTTATTCATTAAAGCTACTGAAGTAATAAATGAGGGCAAAACATTGCACATCACATATCTAGACCGTGCAAAGGCATTTAACACCATTCTACACTCTGGTATCATAGATAAGTTCTCCCAACTAAATGCTGATCTCCATGTAACTCAATGAATAGCAAACTGGCTCAAAAATAGAGCATAACAAGTTTTGGAGGACATGCAGCTGCCTACCCTAAGACCAGTCACTAGCATGTTCCCCAGAGTTTAGACTTTGGGCCACTCCTCTTTGTCATTTACTTCTCAGAGGTCAAAGCTAATATTAAGGGTTTGAGGCTGATAAGTTTGCAGATGACTACAAATTTAGTACCGTCATAAACTCCCCAGAGGACACCAATATCCTCCAAGAGCACCTTCCCCAAACCAATGGCTGGTGACATAACCATGAACTAAAACAAGTCAAGTGGTATACCAAGCAGTATATAAATGCATTCTTTGGTAAACCATGACCTCCCTTGTAACTATAAAATTGACAACATGCCCATGAAAATTGAAGCTGTAATTAGGGATCTGGGAACTGTCCTTTGATCGTTACATATCCACTGTTGTAAGAACCTCCATTTTCATCACCAGCTTACATCTAAAAGTACTGCATCCAGGTCTAGGGATGTAATCACTCCACAGTACTCTGTGCCTATTAGGCCAATCATCGAGTATAATGACCCTTTCAGTATGTGTGTGTCAAACATTTGCCACAACCAGCATGAGCACATTTCTCACTAAAAAATCAAGGGACTAAATCGTAAACCATGCAGACCATTTCAAAGTCTTGTCCGTTTTCTCTGCATCATACATGCTGCTGAGAGGCAACCTCTGCCTCATGTACAGAGCTTCAAATAACTATTTTCTTTCAGGCCAATTACACATTCATAAGTCTAATGGTATTCTAAACACCTGCTCAAGAGATCGCAATATGTTTTGCAAAATAAAAAGAACAAGCTGAAGGAATAGTTGCATATTACAGTGGATACCACTTCTATGGAAGAGTCTTTCATTCCACGTAAAGCAAAGTACTTCTCTTACCATGTTCAAATGTAATTTGATTGAATGGATGGGCAACTACAAAGTTACTTGTGGTTTAGCACACCTGTCTCTCGTGGATAGGGAAAATATTACATTTCCCAACATATCCTTTCTCAGTCTGTCCCTGGGTTATTCACCTGCAGCAAATAAAGGCTATAAGCTATCATGGGAATATAAAGCTAAACATCTTAAAATCAGAGATTAACAGCCTAGTAAGTACCTATGAACCTACTACAACTGTGGCCAGCACACATTTTCCATACTCACATATTCAGTCTTACTCCTCCAAGAATCACAGCTTCAGACCCTCAGGAATTCAAAAAGAACCTCTTCAAAAAGTAGGCTTGAAAGGGCAGCACGTCCTTAGTTACAGCAAAGTAGAGTCACCAGACAAACAAAAGTATTTAAAGAAACTACAGATACATTGTGAATCTATGTTTAGCCTATCATCAGCTACTTAAATGGACTCAGAAGCCAGAGAAGGGGGCCCACCAATAACAGGCTTCAATACACATGTTAGGCATTCCAGTAATAAAAGATAACACATTTTGCACAGTAAAATGTTGCTAAATTCCAGAGGTGAAATATGATAAAATATGAATCACTAACATCACACGAGAACAAAGATAAAATAAGTACCAATCTATGTTATTTCATAGCAGAAATTATAGATAGGACAGTTTTAAATTTAATTCCTTGGAATTTCGACCTACAATGATAGGACCAAATGGAAGGGTTCAACTGTTGATATTACAGTTTAATAACAGTAATCTACTCCCTCTCATACCATACATTTTTATACGCTGAATTGTCTACCTAAAGCTCTACATATGTTCTGAATAACTTCACAGAAAGAAACTTTTCTGATGTGTTAGCCCAAATCAGAAAATGAGGACTGTTCTTTGCATGTGTCTAGCAGCTAATAATACATTATTTCACAAGCTCTAACAATATCTGTCAGTACAATTGTCAAGAACAATTCAAATTTGAGGAATTAATTTTAGAATATAGTGAAGTTCAAGATGAACAGCTTCTAGTTATTACAGGCATGACAAAAGGTGCCTATGGAGATTCCAAATGTAGCTAATTCACTTGGTGTCACATACAAATTGCAATTTGCCATTTATCGGCGTAAGTGCTTAATAGTGCAAGACCACATATGTGACTAATTATAATGGATATTTTACATGTCCATTACAGCTGTCCATTATTAATCAGAGGTTTGTGAAGAGAAGTCAGGTCATTCTTAACAGTATTAGAAAAAAAAATAAAATACCATGCTTTAGAACAAAGATTACATCAAGTATGAGTTTTTGTGCATTTTCTTTGGTCAACAATGAGGGAAAATAGTTGTAAAGGCCAATAGGATTTACAGAGTCAAGTTTGAGCTCAGTTTCCATTTATCTACTATATGACAAAGCTTAATTTGTTACAGAACATTTTATCTTGCGTGTTTAAGAGGAGGCTGTTTTTAAAGTGCGAGCTGCCCAACATGATAGAGCTTAGGATAATGCTGAGAATCAGTGAATCTGGGTTGGCACAGTAAATTTTCGGAACACATTTAATTTCATCATACTGTGTGCATCAATATGTTACATTAATATGGATGGAAATGGAGGCGAGACTGTTGAGGGTGACAATAGGAAAGACAAACATTTAGGATTAAGATTAAAGCATCCTAAATCAGATTTTCTTAATTTAATATAAAGAGATTAATCTACAAAGTTGGTAGTACAACATGAAAAGAAGTTTAAATATTGCCTTTGATTGGTGTTTATAATTTTATAAAAATTTGTGCTACATGGTTTACTCCAACATACAAAAGTACCTATTAGTTTGCTGATTGTTTTAAAGGTTTCATTACTTTATGAATAGAGAGTATTATTATTAAGGTAAAAGTTCTTTGTTTTCATGATGAAACATTAGAAAGAATGTTAAATGTAAATATATCCCACCTTTCCAAGTCTACTGCAATCTAAATGAAAAGCTGAGATTTAAAGTTATGACACTGCTGGGATCTGTAGAACAATTAAATCAACTACTGAAGCATTAAACTGAATTTCAGACTCTCTTTCTCATACTTAAATATATGAGCTCATGCTGACTATTATTGGGCAGTAAGGCAGTTATCTAAACAGAGTTAACTATACTCCTCCACAGGTTCATAGGTTAGTACTACTCTAGCTGCCCTTGCAGGCCATTTTAAGCCTAGCCAATTTCCTTTTTGTGCTCAAATTCACGTATGTCATTTGGTTAGGGATTGTTCCTATCCACTCCATGGTCAATAAAAAGAAGTTATGTACTTACCATAACGTTCCATGTGAGTTGTTCATCTCGCCTTCATTCTTACAAATGGGTTCGGAGCTGATCCCGATGCAAGTACATAACTTCTTTACGTGAAGTTGTTAAATTTCGTTGTTCATTCTTACAAATGGGTAGTATCCCAAGCACTATTTATCCTGTGTGGCTCATGGGTGTATATTCCTGAGGACAGTGGAACCAAAGGAAGACCTGCCCCTGGAGGCCTTGTCTACTTTGCAATGCGTAATGAAGGTATGTGGTTTTAACCAAGTAGCAGCTGCGCATATTGTATCTAACGGCAGTCTAGCCATGTAAGCTGAAGAGGTAGAAACAGCCCTTGTGGAGTGCGCCTTCATTTTATGTTCTAGCGGTTGATTCACAGAAGAGTATGCAAACTTTATACAATCTGTTAACCATTTGGAAATATTGACCTTTGACAGAGGCTGCCCTTTCTTGGTATCTGAATAGGATACAAAAAGTTGTTCTGATTTTCTAAATTCTTTGTTTCTAGCCAAATAAAATCGAGTTGTCTGTGTACATCAAGTTTATGCAACATATATTCCAACTTGCTGGAGTGGTTAATGAAGAAGGTTGGAAGTTCAATTGTTTGATTTAAATTAGCCTCTGAGCAAACCTTTGGAAGGAAGGATGGATTAGTCCGGAGCAACACTCTGTCAGGGTGAAAAATCAAGTATGGAGGTTTAATAGACAAAGCCTGTAGTTCAGACACCCTGCGTGCTGATGTAATTGCCGCCAAGAAAATGGTTTTCCAAGACAGAAATTTTAGTTGGCAGGAAGATGCGGGCTCAAATGGAGGAAGAATAATCCTAGATAGAACAAAGTTAAGGTTCCAGGGAGTGAAAGGTTGTCTAACTGGTGGTCTAACATGTATGGTTCCTTTTTAATAAAGGGCTACAGAACCTGTGAGACATGAGATTTGAGCCTTTCGATCCAAAGTGAAAATCTGAAATTGCAGCCAATTGAACATACATGGTAGCTGCCGCAGCACCTTCATTAAAACGTTTAGTCAAGAACTCTAATATGCTAGCAATTGGGGCGATGTACAGGTCAATATTATTTTGAGAATCCCACAAAGTGAACCACTTCCACTTGCTGACATATAATTTTCTGGTTGAAGCCTTGTGTGAAGATACAAGGATATGCTGCACTTCCGAGAAAAGATTGTGGGACCTGGCTGTGTTGGAAATCGGGAGCAGCCAAGCTGTCAATTTGAGGGAGTGGAGTGAAGGATGAACAGTCCCTGACGAATGTGTCAGCAGGTCTGGAACTGGATCCAGAATCCAAGGTCCCTCTAGTTGGTAGAGTCGAAGAAAAGGGAACCAAATCTGTCGAGGCCAACAAGGGGCTATCATAATTACAGTCCTCCCCAAGGCTTTGGCTTTCTGCAGAAATTTTGGAATCAGGGGAATAGGTGGGAATGCATATAGAAGTCCCAGGGGCCAATCGTGGATGAGAGAATCCCTTGGGTTTTCCCCTGGTGGGGAGTTCAAGGCAAAGTAGCTTCTGCATTTGGCATTCATGGGAGATGCAAACAGGTCACAGCATTTCCACTACCTCATTTTTGAGGGACCACTCATGCAGCATCAGAATAGCTCTGCTTAGCCTGTCCGCGATCACGTTGGATTTCCCCGGGATGTGCATCATTATCAGAAAGCACCCGGTGGACATAGCCCACTGCCAGACTCTTAGGGCCTCTCGACATAGGGGATAAGACTTGGCTCCCCCTTGTTTGTTGATATACCAGACTACTGACATGCTGTCGGTCTGAATAGCAAACGTTCCCAGTGGAAGAGAGTCTTGGAAGTATTGCAACGCCAAAAGTACTGCTTTCATCTCCAGGACACTGATGTGAAATTGTGACTCTGTCTCTGACCAGGTGCCTTGGGCTGTTCTTCCCTGAAAAAGCCACCCCCCCACCCTATCAGAGAAGCGTCCATGGTCACTATGGTTGATGGCGGGGGAAAAACAAATGGGCGACCTACTGTTACATGGTGGCTGGTCAACCACCATTGTAGATCCTTTTTACATGAATCTGTGATGATCATCAAGAAAGACATCGGAAGTTGTTGGTAAGACCATTGGATGAAGAGTAACCATTGAAGAATTCTCATGTGCATGCACCCTAGAGGAACTGCTATGAGAGTTGCTGCCATAGTACCCAGCAATTTTAAAACTTGAGAGGCTGGTACTTTTAGTGCCAGAATGTCTGATGCCTGTTATCAAAGTGTACCTATTCTTTCCAGGGGCAGTTTTACCATGGGGGTGGTGGTGTCTAAATCTGCTCTGATAAAGGAAATATGCTGGGATGGTGACAACACAGATTTGTCGAAATGTAAAGAAATTCCTAACTGAGAACACAGCTTTAGAGTGAGGCCCCTCGATTGAACTAGTTGATGCCTGGAGGTGGCAGTGAGGAGCCAGTCGTCCAGGTACGGAAACACTCGGAATCCTAGACGCCTCAGGTGAGCCGTAACCACTGCCATGCATTTGGTAAACACTGGGGGGGGGGGGGCTGTTGTGAGACCAAAGGGCAGTGCTCGGAACTGATAATGACTGGCTCCCAGCCGGAAACGCAGGTGATCTCTGGATGGTCTGACCATTTTGATATGATAGTACGCATCCTTGACATCTATGGAGCATATCCAATTGCCCGTTCCTAGAAACAGAAGAAATCGACTGAAGTACGGAGGGAGGTTCTGTGAAAGGAACAGTATATCCTCTGCTAATAATGCTTTGTACCCAAGGATCTTTTGTAATTTTTAGCCAGGTGTCTGGATACAAAGACAAGTGACCCCCGACTGCCTCCAGAGTAGGACAGCCGGGCCTCCTTTCAGGAGCGCTGGTAGGGCTTGCCAAAGAACTGATCCCTGTCGCCCTGGGTTTGCGGACTCCCTCTGCCACCTGGGTGGCGTCTTCCATTATTGCCACCTCCTCTGCCCCTGGAGGGGGGTTCACTGCGTGTGTTCTGAAAAGCTCCTTGGGACTTGCAGAACCACATTTTTCCTCCCTTTTGTCCTTTGGGATAAGGTCTAGTAGGGGTGGAATAATGGATTCCTACGGCAGACAGAGTCTTTCCATCTTGTTCACACCTAGTGAGGGTCTCCTTGACTTTAGGCCCGAAAAGGGACGCGCTATCAAATGGGGTATTAACAAAGGAAGACTTGAAGGTTTCCACAAAGGAGCATAAACGCATCCAGGAATGTCTCAGAAGAGCTATTTCTGAACCTGCTGCCCAACTCGTGCCATCAGCTGCATAAGAAATGAGACACATGGACGAGTTAACTATAGACTTAAGGGTATTTAGCTGGGATGTCACCTTATCAGGAACGCCCTCAGCTGCAGTACTCTGTAGAGTATCTCCAAGCTCTTTAAGTAGATCGCTTTGAAGTCTGGTAAAGAGTGTCAAATAGTTAAGCGATCGCATAGCAAAAGTCACTGAACTAAAAATGCATTTCCCATACCTGTCCATAATCCTGGAATCTCTATTACGAGGATGGACAGTAGAAGAGTTTTCAGATATCTCTTTCTTGGTGGCCACCGCCACCACCATGGCATCAACCGGCACTCTTTTGGTAAGAAACAACTTGTACTGTGGCGATATAATAAACTTGTTGGGCCTCCGAGGGACTGGTTACACAGTATCAGGAGACTCCCCATGCCCTTCAATCAACTAAATCCATTAATTCATCAAAAGGTGGAGTCACCCAGGAGGTGGTGGGTTGAGACCCAAAGGCCTTCAGAAGCACCGACTCATCATCAGTAGGGTTAATGGACTGCCAGCCACCCCTCTGTCTTAGGACTTCTAAGATATCAACAAAAGAGATATCCTCCGAGGGGGACCTAGGGGGAACCTTCTGACTCCTCTAAGTCAGTGTCTGATGTGACAGACTCCTGCGGGGAGTCTAAATGCCTCCTCCTGCAAAGCTTCTTCCTGGGAATCTCATCAGCGGGAGCTTCTGGTGAGGTCTCAGTAGAACATGGGTCACCCAATGGGGCTACCTGAGGCTCTGGGTCTCTACCCTTTAAGGGGATCTGTGATACAGAGGTAGAACGCAGCACTTTCGTGGATGAGGAAGTAGGCCCTGATGAAGTGGGTATCTTAGAAGACACAACTCTCCTCACGGCATCGAAGGCCCCACTGCTCCGATGCGAGGAAGCAGCCGGTTCCGAAGAAGGTGGCAACTTTCCCGGAGTCGAAACAGTGAGCTCCAAACCAGAGGAAGGAGCAGAGCTCATCTGTGCTGAAGCTCCGAGTGGAAGGGTTAGAACCAACTCATCGGTTCAACTCCCCCCCCCCCCCCCGGAGCTGACCGGAGAATGTCGGCTCCCAGACTCCTCAAACAGCATCAAAGTAGTCTGAGTCTATGGAACCGATGGTACTGGAACAAACCTCGGCTCAGAGGGTCCCACAATCATCAGTTCTACCTCCTGCGGTTCCGAAGGCCCTGCTCGGCTCGGAGGAGGAGTAGACACAGTAGGCAAGGATGTCTTCAGCTCAGAGACCGGTTGGGCTGGAGCTGACAACAATTTGGCTAATGCTGGGTTCTGGAGGGGCCTCTACACCACTCAGTCCACATCCACATCGGAGAAGCTCCTTGAAGAATGAGTTGAAGGGATAGATGAAGCCACCAATTGTAAAATTGGTGATTTCAAAACTTCTGAGACCGGCTCCAATACCGGGGACCATCTCCGAAAAACTTCCTCGGTTCAGAGGACTGTGGAACCGGCGACTGCACCTTCTCAGCCAATTTCGGAGCAGAAGACTTCGACTCCGAAGAAGTTTTTGAAGATTTAGATCCCTTCAAAGATTTAGAAGTCTGGTCAGCCTTATCAAGAGCATCCTGAAAATCAGGTTTCAACAACCCTCTATCCACTAAGTTTCTCCTACGTTCCAACAAAACCCTGCTGCTGAATGAATGACAAATAGAGCAGTAGCAGTCCTCCTGCAGATGGACTGCACCCAGACAATAAATACAGCAAACATGTGAATCAGTTGTTCTTCTTTCGGATTTTCCCAGTTAAGGGTCGCTACAGCGAAACTCCGGTCCATTAATGATTGACAGATTTTTACGGTGCCGAGGTGCCAGCCCGACACCCAACCTTCAACGAAGGCATGCCCATTCACGCATGTCTTTCGAACGCCACTCTACCATGGGGAAGACCTGCAGACTCCACAAAGAAGACGCTCCAGCCGAGAATCGAATGGGAGAGCCTCTTGCTGTGAGGGGACAAAGCTACCGCTGCACCACCGCGGCTATAAACATGTGAATCAGTAATGGACATTTTTTTGTCTGCATTTATGGCATTTCTTAAACCCTGACTTCTGTCTCTCTTTCTCCTTATGATCAGCCATAATGTAAAAGAAATAACTAAATATCTATATATAATTGCCTTTGCAAACACACTAGCTAGGCTAACACAACACTCAAAAAACAGTTAAAGATTCAAACAGTTATAACTGCCTAGACAAACAAACACCCTGGCTAGGCTAACACAGCAAACGGCTATAATAGTTAAAGATTCAAATTGCTATAAAGAACAACACTCTCACACTAAGAAGATACAGTTATAAACACTGTAAATGGGGTTCGGGGCTAACTAAAATGCGGCCAAAAAGGCATAAGAGCAGCCGCTCTATAAACGAAGATTTTCCTCAGAAAAGAAGAAAAACTCCTATAGAAATATATAGACAAATTTTAGATGATGAAAAATACTGGCCCAAGCTCCACTCCTGACATCCGATCTGTTGCAGCAGCAAACTAGATCTGAGGTGAGACAAAGAGCATCATGGGATAGGGACTTGGCCTCGAGCTACTCGAAAACCTCGAGCTTGTGAAAGTGGCCAACTCGGAGCAGAGGGATTGGCTCAGAACCCATTTGTAAGAATGAACGGTGAGATTGAACAACTTCACATTTGTAAATTACCCCTAATGAGAAAAACTGGGATCGCACACCAGATCATTTGAGAGGATCCAAGCATGGGATAAAAGCAGTTAGGAGATGCTTCTGCCCATTAGTAGCACAGGTGGCAGTTGTGGGGCAAATGTTCTGTTTCCCATCCATATATCAAAGGTGCACCTGAACACAGACCGGTATGAATTTTGTTTTATATGGATTTCTATTACTGTTATAATGGTAGGCAGGGAACGTTTAGGGCTTAACAGGATTGCCAAATACTACATATTAATTCCAGAAATTTGAGAAGTTTGTGAACAAAAGAGGGTATACATGTAAAGATTAAGCAGATGCAGGGAAAGAGGACAGTTCTGCTATGTGATTGTAACATTTCGCATGCAGTCTAACAGCCCTCTGCTCATTGTGTTATTGATACAAACAGCTAACACCCAGGACGAAGAAGGGCAATTATGACTTTTATTAAGAAATGTTATATATATTGTCTGTATACAAGGCATCCATTGTTGTTATAGCTCCTTTGTTGTTTTTTTTTTTTTTTGTTTCTTGGGTCACAAGTCATTTAAAGACCAGGTTGTCATCTTGATTTTTTCAATTTGCGATAAACCATGACTGGATGAAAGAAACACCAATTTTATCAAATAATCTGAGCGCCTTTGTGCCAGGAATACAGTGGAGATATTTATTTTTATATTAAAATTTATGCAGAAATTGGCCAGCAATTCCCTAACAGAGAAAATGCATACAAGACTTCAGTATGAAGACTAGTACAGAAATGAATTATTATATGATCATACACTTTGACAAGTACATCGTGAACAGTGCTTGAAAAAGACCTGCAAGAAGCCTGATGATCCATATGGATGCACTCACTTAAGTCTTTGGTTTCTGATGACTGTTTAACTCATTCTTGGAAAGAGAGTAAAAAAGTCAGTTGTTTCTCAGATCTTATCAAGAAGAGAAGACCATTTATTAAGGCATTCTACAATATATGAATCTAATAAGGTTTAGGTTATTATACAGATGCCTTGGTATACCAGCACAAAGCACTCATACAATAGATCCTTTTTATCATCCAATCCTTTATAAGGAGATGAAAAAAATATTTTGTTGAGCTGTTTTCAGTAAATTTGCAAAGGGAATTTGCTCTCCCTTCTACATATTTAGCATAGGCACTCCTGACTCACAGACTAAGAACTCTGTAGCAAGTAAAAACATCAATTTGGATTGGTGCACTTTATGGCTCTTATTACTTTAGTTTCTGACTGAGCTATTTTATTCCTGTTTTTCCACGGTCAAAAATGAGGCAAGGCTAATCCCTTCACGAAGACAATATAAAGGTTACCCATGTGACATCTACATAACAGCCAAGTCAGTAATGTGCTGTTTTTTTACGTCAGTTACCCTCTTAAGTAAAAGGGGCAAATTTACTCCTTTGAGTTACTTAATCCTGGATTTTGATGTAGGGAAATGACTAGTTTCATAGTTTCATGTTAACCGGTGTCCATGGCTAATTACCAATACTGAACACAGACTCTATCCACATCCATTGTGAAAATAAAAGACTTTTTAAAATAATGTAAGTGGTGTGACCTGTACTACTGCATGGTACAGAATGTTTGGGGGGGGGGGGGTGTGAAGAAGGTAGAGGTGACGGAGATGAAGTGCCTGATCTGGGTAGTAGAATGCACAATGTGGAACAGATGAAGAAATAATGACATCACAGCAGAACCCAAGTAGCTCCAATTGCAGAGAAGGTCAAACAGAACAGATTACAGTGGTTCTTGCACATATACAGGAAAGCAGAATACAACATGAGTGAAGATTATTTGGGACAGACAAAGAATGCAAGAGGAAATGAGGGCATCCAGTAAAGAAATGGATGGATTGTGTGAAAGATGATGTGCAACAGGCAATGACTGTTGAAGTTAGGAGAGTGACACTGAATCGAGAGGGAGATGATGACAGCTGACATGACATTCCAGATCGGAGAAGAAACTGGGAAAAAGTGGGCTGATGATTATGACTTTGTTTAGAATAAAGATAGTGACAACTCTGTTTTTTGTACCATTTCCTGTAGTAACTATAAATTTTATCCAAGTACTTGCATAGGATCAGGAGTTAATCCATCCTGATACAAAAACAATAAAGAGGACCGGAGAGAGAGAGGGTACTCTGGCAAGACAAACAGAAACAAAAGCAAAACATAGCCATAAACAGAATGTATAACGTTACCCAAGTTCAAAAGTAAACAGTGTGCAAAAATGTATAAAGTCGAATATAGTATGGTGGCAATCTTCCTGGAAAGCAACACAGGACTGGTGCAAATTAAAAGTACCTTACCTTGTGATTTGTGTCGGAATTGTGGTGAACTATGTAGAAAACAAGCAATGAAACAGGCATTTACATTTTTCAACCATGTAAGCACACTGAGTCTTGAAGCTCATGTATAGGCATATCCCAGAAAATAAGCATTACAAAACACCTGAAATTTAACACTACGGAAATACACATCAGCTCTGCCAACATTTTTAGTGGCTCTCTTTCTGTGGGTGGGGAAGGGGCTTACTGCCCAGAGTTGTGGCTCCTCAACAGAGACCACAGACTAGTCCAGCAGCACATGCATGTTTGCACACTGGATGTTGGGCGAGACACTGGGTAGGGTATGGTAGCCGTTCTAAATTCAAAGACTTGCTAAATATGAATCCCAGAAGAGTGAAACGATTTGTGAAAATGTGGATTTATATACACATATACAATTCTGAAATAGCTGTGTGTCTTGAGTATTCCCTTTTCTCAGAGGTATGGTGATCTCAGAGTTAATATCAATAAGTAGCAGGGAGGGGGCGTGGTGGGTTGCAGGTGAATGTTGATATTCACTGCTCTTCATTAGCTTCACTGGGCTTCTTTTTTTAATTTAAATTTTGGGACTCTCTATTATAGGTCTTGGAATTTCAATTGGGAGAGAGTGAGGCATTAGAAAAAGCCACTCATAGCCATCAAGATACTGCTATACCAGCTTGCCTTAATCTCCTCTCTGCCTGGTCCCTGGACACACACCTGTGATGTCAGAGGGAAAGATCAAGGTGAGGGTCAGACTGAACCAAAAAACATATATATCTGGGACAATTGCTCTAACAGGTGAATTAAAATTCCTTATTTGAAAATGTGCATATATTTGTGTGTTTGTTTTAAGTTAATAAATATGGGGCCGCTCTTAGGGTGGTTTTTTTTAGAGTTTTCATTAAAACAAAGTCCCGTAAGATGTGACATTCGTTCAAATGGAGACAAGAAAAGTACAGTTGTGAACACTTACCATAAATGTAGATGTTCAAGTGTATTCACTGTTGCAGTCATTACTTTGGGTAATCTGCTGGCAGGTTGCCCTCAGTCGGCCTGAATATCAAAGTCTTGGGTCCTGCGTCGGTTGCTGTCTCCTCTTCCATGACGTCAGGTCATCAGGGGTATAAAACATGCAGCCAATGCCATTTTCTTTAGTTTTTCTTGCCCCAGATGTCAGGTGTCCCCCAAATGGGGAGCAAAAAAAAAATAATAATAATATATATATGTATATATATATATATATATATATATATATATATATATATAAATGCAATTGTAACAACATAAACTTTACCTTCATCGAAAAGCAAATACACCACAAAGGCTGTAGAATATAGTGAAGGAAAGAGAAGTTCTAGAAAAAAGGGGGATGGCGGGGGGGGTAACCCGGACTGCAACAGTGAATACACTCGAACATCTACATTTATGGTAAGCGTACACAACTGTACTATGTTCTTCGTGTTTCACTGTTGCAGTCATTACATTTGGGTAAAATCCCAAAGCTATGGATGGGAGGCTGGAACTAAATAGCATTAGGAGCGGCTATAAGACCCTGCAGAACTGCAGTGGCAAAGCTGCCCTGGACTTAGAGAAGAGAGGCAAATAATAATACTTTGTAAAAGTACAAACAGAAGTCCAAGTAGCAGCTTCTAGAATGTCTTTGGTTGGCACCCCTCTGAGAAAAGCTGCTGAGGTAGATGTAGCCCTGGTGGAATGTGACCAGATTCCCTTGGGCACCGGTTTACTATGATGCAAATAGCAGAAACTAATGCAGTGGCTTATCCACTTTGAAATAGTCTGCTTTGAAATAGCCTTCCCCTCTGATCCTGCAGCAAATGCCAGCAGTAGCTGCTCAAACTTTCTTAGAGATTTGGTCCTGTTTAAGTAGAATCTTAGTTGTCTGTGCACGTCCAAGGAATGCAGAATCCTCTCCCCCTTGTTCTGCGGATTTGGGTAAAAAGTTAGCAGGTGAATAGTTTGGTTAAGAGCCACACTGGATATCACCTTAGGCATAAAGGAAGGATTGGTCCTGAGGGACATCCTGTCCGGGTAAAATGTAATAAAAGGCTCCACAGCCATGAAGGCCTGTAGTTCTGAAACCCTTCTTGCTAATGTGATTGTCAAAAGGAAAACTTTTGTTTTCCAAGATAGAAACTTTATATCCGCTGTAGCTGCTGGTTCAAATGGAGGCAGGGTGAGCTTTTCCAACACAAAGTTAAAGAGGCACTCTGCTTGACATCTATGGGCAATCTATTCCAGAGTCTGGGGAGTCTCTGGGTCAGGAACCTATCCCTCCAGCATGTTTTGTTTATTGTGATGACAAGGTTTAGATCCCTGGAGCGTGTAGCTCTGAGGGATTGGGATTTCTTTAAGTGTAGCATGTCCAACAGCTCTGGGTTTGACATGGCCTTGTATGTTAAGCAGAGATCGCCTCTGAGTAGACGATATGCGACAGAGTATAGCTGGAGTTTTTTAAGGCGGTCAGCGTAGGGCATCTGCTTTAGGCCTGTGATTCTTTTAGTGAGGTATTTCTGAGGCCTTTCCAGTTGTTGCAGATGTCTTGAGAGGTACATACCAAATGGGGCGTTGTATTCTGTAATGGGTCTAATGAGGGATGAGTACAGTGGGACAATGACCTCCATTTTCTGGATGAAAAGCCCTTCGTGATGAGGTGTGCCACATAGAAGGATTTCCTGACTGTTGTGGCAATGTGGTTATCGAAGGTGAGACCACTGTCCACCTGTGTCCCCAAGTCTCTTATCACACTTTCTGTGTTTAGTGTACTGCCACCTATATGGTAATTCATGGATACATGTTTTTTCCCCAAAGGGGATAACAATACATTTCTTGGCATTGAGCTTGAGCCCATGGCTCTGGCACCAAGCATCTGTTTCTGTAAGGCCCTTTTGTAGAGTATCCACATCATTTGGGGATTCAATAATGGCTCCCAGTTTGCAGTCATCTGCAAACTTTGTTAGTCAGAGTCCCTTAGTGTTGACCTGTACTTCAGAGAAGTAGATGCCAAACAAGAGCGGCCCCAGGACTGAACCCTGAGGTACTCCACTTGTCTGGAGCTGGATTTGGAGTCAGCTACTTTTACAGTGTGGGTTCTATCAGTAAGCCATTTAGCAACCCATTGGGTAACATAGGGATTAATGCCCAACTTAGTAAGTTTATCTATGATTCCAGAGTGGGGGATGGTGTCATAGGCCTTGGCAAGGTCTAGATGGGCTGTGTGGACCACCTTACCCTTGTCCATGGCTCTGGAGACTGATTCAAAGAAGTAAATCAGGTTCAGGAGACAAGATCGGCCCTTCACAAACCCAAACTGGGTGGGGTCCAAAGTTTGAAGGTTGCCAATGTCTTTGTTTATAAGTTCCATGATAATACTCTCCATGGCCTTGCAGATAAGGCTGGTCAGACTGATGGGACGGTAGTTTCCGGGATCCAAGGTGGATCCCCCCTTGTGGATTGGGATAACTGTAGCTCTGCGCCACTCAGTGGGCACGAAACCTGAGGTGAGGCTATGATTAAACATGACACTTAGGTGAGGTGCCAGTTCATATTGTAGTTCATGTAGTACACAGCCCGGGATGTCATCTGGTCCCATGGATGCTGTATTCTTGGCTTTAGAGAGAGTGTGTTTTGTACCTGTGTGGCCGTTATTACTGGAATTTGGCAATCTTCCGGTATTGAGATGGGCCATTTAGGGGGTGAAGTTGGCACTGAATCGATCTGCCAGGATATTGGCAATATACTTCGGATCAGTATATTTAATGCCATTCTGTTTTAGCTCAGAGCAGATCTGAGCATTGCCATTTAGATTCTTGACATAGTTATAGAATGCTTTGTGGTTGTCTTTGGAATCTTTGGCAATTTTATTTTCGTAACTAGCTTTGGAGGATTTTATGAAGCATCTCAGTTTCTTACTGAGGCTAGTAAGGGAGTTTTTTGCTTCCTGGGATTTTCCTCTTTTTAGTAGAATGCAGGATGCCATGAACTCCAAAGCCTGCAGAATTTGTCTTGCAGATAACTGGGTTTTTGTTGCCATCTATTTGAAGTAAATAGTCAGTTGCCTTTGTTTGTCTGGCGTAAGGTAAGCCATCTGGGCAGTTGTATTCAAGCTTGCACCCAGGAATGTAATCTTTTGAGAGGGTACCAGTTGTGATTTCTTTTCATTTATTGTGTACCCTAGGCATGTTACAAGCCTTTTTACAAATGCCAGATGGTGAAGAGGAATGTCCTTGTTTTCTGCTTGAATGAGACAGTCGTCCAAGTAAGGATAGATTTGTATGCTTCTTTGTCTGCAAAATGCAATTACTGGTGCCAGGCACTTTGTAAAGACCCTGGGTGCAGTAGATAAGCCAAAGGGCAGTGCAGAGAATTGGTAATGCATAAAACCAGCCTTGAAATGGAGGGATTTTCTGCACGATTCCCTTATTGGGATATGCAGGTATGCCTCTTTTAAGTCTAGAGTCACTAGCCAAGCATGGGCAGAAGCTGTTGCAAAGTCAGCATTTTGAATTTTGGGATGTCCAAGAATGTGTTCAAAATCGATAAATCCAGTATTGGGCACCAGGCATCGTCTTTTCTGGATACCAAGAACAGTCTTGAGTAAAACCCCTTGTACTTTTTCCTGTTCTGGTACTGGCTGAATAGCCCCCATATCCATGAGGGACGTAACTTGTTTCTGTGCCTCTGCCCATTGATTTTTTGGCAGATCTGGCCAACCGTTTGGAATTGGCAAGGTATGGAAATGAAATCTGTATCCCTGGGATACTATGTTTAATACCCACTTGTCCTGGTTTATTAACTGCCAATTTTGAGCATGAAGTGCTAAATTTCCCCCCTAAGGGGGCTGCCGAAAGATAAGTGCTTGGTGACGGCAGAGGGAAGTCACTGAGACTGCTTACTGTAGGGTTGTGCTTTGTTTCCCCCAGATTTGGAGATAAAGACACCCCATTGCTTTGACCTGTAAGAACCCTGTCATTTGGTATCTAGAGCCTTTTGAGTGCCTGGATTTGCCCCGTGAGGCTCTGTCGGACACAAGACAGGACCAATTTTTTGTATCCAGTGTCTACTGAATCTTGGTGGCTGCACTTGTAAGTCTTTTACAGTTTGCATAGACTTAGCTTTGCCTTCCATTTTCTTTAAAACCTCTTCTGCCTTATTACCAAACAGAGTATCATGCTGTAAAGGTGCATCCAACAATTTAGCTTCAACATGATCAGGCAGATTTTGCTCCTTGAGCCAGGCATGCCTTCTAATCACAAATCCAGTAACGGCGGCCCTACAAGAGGCCTCCAAGGAATCAAAATCACATTGTAAAGTATGCTTTCCAACCTGTTCTGCTGCATGCAATAATTCCTGTAATTCTTTATTTTCCACACATTCAGAAATCAATATCATTTTCTGTTTCAATAATCCCATAACATGCTGTTGATATTTAAGCATATGAAACTGGCAGTTTAAAGCCCTAATTGCCAAGGTTGCAGACGTATAAACCTTCTTTCCCCATCTACCCAGCGCCCTGGAATCTCTATCAGAGGGGGTAGGATTCTTAGCTGTTGAGGCCTTTACACCTTTGGGACCCTGTGAGATAGTTTCAGGGTCAGCAGCAGGGTTTTTGAATAAAGATTTGTGGGAGTCAGGAACTCTGTAATATCTGTCTGGCTTATAGGTTCATAGGTAGGTACTAGGCTATCAGCCCAAGGGCCTACGTAAGCCTAGCCAACAAGGTTCCCTGGCTTACGCCACCCAAGAAAGTTATTTTCCTGTGCCACTATCGAGCAGAGACACAGAAGTGATCCCCAGGGTGTATTTCATATTTCCCATCCACTCATCAAGATTTTTCTTGAAGAGTGCTAATGAAGAACTTTGTTTGACATAGATGGGTAGCCTGTTCCAGAGTATGGGAAGCCTCTGGGACAGGAATCTATCCCTCCAGTATGTCCTGTTTATTGTGGTGACAAGGTTTAGGTCCCTAGAGCATGTAGCTCAAAGGGAGTGGGATTTCTTTAGGTGTAGCATGTCCAACAGCTCTGGGTTTGACATAGCTTTATATGTTAGGCAGGGATCACCTCAGAATAGGTGATATGCTACAGAGTAAAGCTGGAGTTTTTTGAGGTGGTCAGTGTAGGGAATTTGTTTGAGGCCAGTAATCGTCTTTGTGAGGTAAGTCTGTGTCTTTTCCAGCTGCTGCAGATGTCTTGTGAGGTACATTCCAAAAGAGGCATTGTACTCTATAATAGGTCTAATGAGTGTCGAGTAGAGGGGGACAATGATCTCTTTTTTCCTGGATGAGAAGTCTTTTATGATGAGGTGTGCCATGTAGAAGGACTTCCTGACTACTGTGGAGATGCGACTATCAATGGAGAGACTACTGTCCACCTGGATGCCAAGGTCTCTTACCATGCATTCAGTGTTAAGTAGATTGCTGCCTATGTGGTAGTTCATGGGTACAGAGTTTGTACCAAAGGGGATAGGTTCTACTAGGAGCCGGAGATAGGGAATCTGGAGCCATGCTTGATTCCGAAAACACATCATCAACAATGTCTAATACAGGAGGTATGGCCAAAGGCCTATGCTGAGTAAGAAGAAGGAAATCCCTAAGCCTCTTTTTTGATTCTGAGAAATCCTGACTCTCCCAATGAAAATGTTCCCTCAACGTATGCAAGGTTGCTCCAAAAGAATAATCTTCAGAAGTAGATGCAGATGGGATGGATTCTTCTGCATCTGAATCCTCATAGGGTGGTATAGAAAATTCCTGATCAGAAGAGGAATCAGAAGAAATAGAAACCTGACCTGAAGATTCATAAACAGTGTCTTGCCTAGGCCTCTTATAAGGGGGGGGGGGGGGGGTTTGGGAACCCTTGATCAAGGTAATTAAGTCTTCAGCCATTTTGATCATCTGTTTTTGGGCATAGAGGCCTGAGCACGTGGCTCATGCGTCAGTTTCTTAGCCTTAGAAGTTGCTTTTGTCTTTGTTTTTGAAGCTGGCGTTGGTTTTATATAGAAATGCTGAGGCCTGAAAACACCCTCAGAAGCCGGTGCCTGCTCAGCGGCTCCAGACCCATCCGAAGGAGAGACATCCACGGGTACAATACTCTTGAGAATCTCGCGGCATGCCAGACTCCACATGGGTCTCGGTAGAGGCCTGTGACTCGAAAGTAGCAGGTATCAGGGGCTGCGAAAGCACCTCACTGAGTACCGGCGAACCGGCGACTGGCTTAGGAGAAGCTTCGTCATTGGGTTTGGACCTCAACGGTCTGTCTCTGTCCTTTTCTTTGCGTTTTTTTGTGAACTACAGTAGTCTGATTACTATCTGACGACATTTCAGGGTAGTTAAATCTCTTCCAAAATATTTTGAAGCAAAGATATACCGATGCTTAATAGTGCGTTGGTTAAATATAGCACAAAACAGACAGCAAGGCACATTATGATCTGGGCCTAGGCAAGGAATACAGTACAAATGGAAATCCTTATGAGGTATTTGCTTCCCACAAGTAATGCAATTATTAACTTTTACTGAATATGAGGCCGCTCTTAGGGTGTTTTTTTTTTTGAGAGTTTTCATTAAAACAAAGTCTTGTAAGATGTGACATTCGTTCAAATGGAGACAAGAAACAACTTTATGTGGGACCAATCTGCCAAACACTAGTGGGTGCATGTAACACAAAAGCTGGAAAAATAAGAAGTTATGTACTCACCATAACATTCCATCTGAGTAGTTGTACTTAATTTGTCTTCAACCTGTGGGTTACAGATTCGTATCGGATCCGAGCCAGCAACTTTTACTAGCATCTGCTCTGAGCTCCAAACTCCTCCCCTTACCCATAATACACCTCCACTGTCTTCCATCCCCAGATCGAGTTTGCTGAACCTTATACAGATAACCCGACCTGAAAAATTTACTTGTGACCTATACTGCAGCCCGTAGGCTGATCATATGCCAAGGTTCAGGGGAAGGAGGGAGGAAGGTGGAAGACAAATGAAGTACAACTACACAGATGGAACGTTATGGTGAGTACATAATTCCTTTACCTGAAGTAGTTTACTTCATTTGGTCTTCAACCTCATTTGGTCTTCAACCTGTGGGACAGAGACCCAGCTACTAAACTCCTGGGAGGCCCTCATGGAAGGATATTCCAGAGCACCGCGGGACCAAAGGATGCTCTCTCCTTCTGGAAGTCAAATCCAATTTGTAATGAGAAATAAACACATGAGATGAGGACCAAGTAGGTGCAGAACAAATATCATCCAAAGACACTCCAGACCAAAAGGCCGCAGAAGTAGCCATGGACCTAGTGGAATGAGCTTTCACCTGACCTGGAGGAGACATGCCGCTGTCCTTATAGACCTGCAGGATGCATCAAGAAATCCATCTAGCTATAGTGACCTGGGAGACAGGTTTCCCCAAAAAGGGTTTATAGAACATGTGACAACCGTGCCCTGGTCCAGCAATCAAGGAGCCTCAATCCTCACCACTAACACCAGGGACATTGTCTCATAGAAGAGAGGAAAGGATAACTAATACACACAGTAAAGTACAATTTCCCTTAAGTGCACACAGAGATCACAGTCAGTCTGGGGCTGGTTGCTCCCTTGTTAACCAGGTCCGAAATAAGACTCCCCACTGGCACAGCTATAGGGTCCAGGACTCAGCCTAACTGGGCAAGCTAAAACCTCCAGTACCCTCTCTGTCCAACCAGTGCTTCATGTCCCTGCCAAGTAGCTGACACAACACACACACACTTTGTGAAATTGTATAAATACTTATCTCAGACACTCCTGGGAAAGGTTGACACAAATTATCCAACTGTGCCCCTTTACCCAGACTACACAGTAGTAATTACTGCCACCACCCAGTTAATAATATCAGCTACTAAAAGGCCCTTAAAAGGGTGTCCAATTATTACTGTGCAATATTAATATCCAATGGTAGTATGACTAACAGTAAAGGCTTACTTTAGTGCGGCCTATTACAATAACCTCTATAAATTTGCAATGTACTCTAGAACTTATCTCTACACAAAGCAGCCACAGGTAGAAGGTTTAAAAAATATTTAATAATAAATAAAACACAAGACAAAACTACTACACCACAGAGATATCCAAGAGTTCAGAGATCACACAGAAACTTAAAATAATACAGTAGGGCAGGTCTGATCTCAAAGAAAAATACCTAGCCTTTACTAGCTTTAACTATTCCTACAAGAAATCACAGAGCTAGAAACTTACATGTGAGCATAAGGCAGTGTGCTGGTAAGTTAGATTTCCAAAGTAAAAATGCTTTTAGTCTCTTGTGAGAAATAGTATTTAAACATTACTAACAAACATGTCTCTAAGGCCCTCCCAAAATTACACCATTTCTGACACTTAGGTTTTCCCAGTATTCATGTTGTATCACCTGGTGTGAGTTCTCAAGCCACAAACTGCTTTATTTAGCAATCTAACACCTCCTCAGAAACTTACAACAATACAAGACATTTCACATGGATATGCTAGCAGAAACCTGAGCAATAAAGCACCTTCCACTTCTAAATTCTAGTCATAAACTTTAGTCTTAAAACAATGGGCATGAAATCATCCAGCCGCACTGGAACAGACTTGTAAAACATTAAAGAGACTCATAAGATCTTTTCAACTTAAAAAGACACATATGAAATACTTGGCTTGGTTTTCCTTACAGCAGATGGCAATGTTGCAACAATCTTGAAGTTCACATTTTACAATGTTTTCTTACATTTAAAAACATAAGCCTGTATTTTACATTTATTTATACAGTTGATAGAATTATGTATCAAATTCTATTTGACTAGGCTGGCAGCCTTCGCCCATCTCTCCCCAATCATCACAGAAGGATACAAACAATTTATCAGATTTACGTAAATGTTTTGTCCTGTGTAAATAGAATTGTAACTGTCTATGAACACCCAACATGTGGAGTGTGTATTCCATCTTGTTATAAAATAAGGAAAAAATACAGGCAAATTGATAGTCTGACTGATATTAACTGGTGATGCCACCTTAGGAAGAAAGGATGGATTGGTTCTAAGGGAAACCCTATCTTTGTGAAAAATCATGCAAGGAACTTTGATGGACAAGGCCTGTAATTCTGAAACCCTTTTGGCAGAGGTAATAGCCACCAGAAAAGCTGTATTCCAACATAAAAATGTCATCTCTGCAGTTGCGGCAGGCTCGAAAGGCAGAGCAACCAAAGAAGAACCATAGTAAGGTCCCATGGGGGAATAGGATCTTTGGCCGGGGGGGGGGGGTGTAACAAACAGGTGCCTTTAATAAAGGCTTTATACAGTCTGGAAGAGGCTAAAGAGGCAGAATTCTTTCCCTCATGAAAATGAGAGATGGCAGCCAACTGAACCTTAACAGTAGAACTAGCTCTGTGTTGAAAAATATCAGCTAGATAATCAAGAATGACGGAAATAGGAGCCATGAAAGGGTCTAAACTCCTCTGAGAGGCCCAAAAGGAAAAACGTTTCCACTTGCTGCAATAAACCTTCCTAGTCGAAGACTTATGAGCAGCCACCAAAATAGATCTAACTGAGGAGGATAGTCCAGGAGTCCTAGCAATCATGGGAAGTGGAGCAGCCAAGCTGTCCAGATTCGGATGAGGCATCCCCGAAGGGTGTGAAATTAGATCCTGAATGGGATCTAGGATCCAAGGCAGACCCAGAAGGTGAGACCAAAGGAAGGGAAACCATACCTGGCGAGGCTAGAATGGGGCAATTAGGATCACTTTGCTCCCTAGTCGACGAGCTTTCTGTAGAAACCTCGGAATGAGAGGTACTGGCAGGTAAGCATACAGAAGACCAGGAGGCCATGCATTAATTAGAGCGTCGTTGTGGGACTCCCCCAGCAGGGATTCAGAGCGAAAAACTTGCTACACTTCACACTGGAAGGAGATGCGAAGAGATCGCAGCAAGGATGACCCCACTCGCTGAAGATCTGTTCTGCTACTGATAGATTCAGAGACCACTCGTAAGACATCAAAATGGTCTGACTTAGCCTGTCTGCCAAGATGTTGGACCGTCCCGGAATATGCGTTGCAATGAGAAAGCAACCGGTGGAGATCACCCATTCCCACACTCTCGTGGCCTCGCGACAAAGGGGGTAAGATCTGGTCCCTCCCTGTTTGCTGATATACCACACCACTAACATGTTGTCTGACTGAATAGCAATCGTTCCCAGAGGAAGAAGGGCATGAAGGACCGGCAACGCTTGAAGGACCGCCCTCATCTCTAGGACATTTATGTGCAAGCTTGTCTCTATGGGGGACCACAGGCCTCGGACTGTCCTGCTCGAACAATGCCCCCCCACCAGAGTTGGGAGGCATCTGTGGTCACTGTGGCTTGGGCCAGGGCTGGAACAAAAGGTCGTCCGTCCAAAATGTCCAGACCGCACATCCACCATATGAGGGACGACAGACAGAAATTGGATATGTCAATGGCAGTTCCAAAAGGGACCATTGTACAGTTAGAGTCCACTGCAGAATTCTCATGTGTAACCGGGCCCATGGGAGAAGAGTTATGGTCGCCGCCATCGGGCCTAAGACCCTCAACACCGATTCTGCCATTGGTAGGTGAGAGTGGTAGATCAAAAAGACATGCATCCTCAGGTTTCGAACTCTCTGAGGTCAGGAAGACTTTGCACTGAAGAGCATCTATCCTGGCACCAATGTAGATGATCACCTGTACAGTATCTAGGAGAGATTTGGATGCATTGATTATGATCCCCAAACGCAGGGCAAGATTCAGGAAATAATCCCTGGTTTGGGAGAGTAGACGCCTGGTGGGAGCAGTGAGGAGCCAATCGTCCAGGTACGGATAGACCTGAATCCCCCTGAAGCCTCAGGTGAGCCACTACCACCGCCATCACTTTGGTAAATACCCTGGGGGCTGTGGTGAGACCAAAGGGTAGGGCTCAAAACTGGTAATGATTGACTCTTAGCCGGAGGCGGAGGAACCTCTTGGAGCTTCTGTGCATTTTTATGTGATAGTAAGCATCCTGGAGGTTTAATGAGCACATCCAGTCGCTCTCTTGCAGCTATGGCATTATGGACTGTAATGGGACCATCCGGAACTTCTCTTTGGCAACTGACAGGTTCAGGGTAGAGAGGTCCAGAATGGGCCTTAAGTCCCCAGTTTTCTTTGGCAGCAAAAAGAACCTGGAGTAGAAAACCAATCCAGATGTATCTGGAGGAACGGTTTCAATGGCTCATTTTTTTTAGCAGCTTTGAAATTTCCTGTGCTGCTGCCTCCCTTGGCGTGGATGGCACGTCCGAAAGGTGTCTGGAAGATTTGGGGGAACCCACGAAAGGGATAGAGTATCCTCTGGATATGATCTAAAGCACCCAGCGGTCCGTTATGGACTCCCATGTCGCTAGATGCAAGGACAATCGTCCCTCAACTGTCTCCAGAGTAGAGCAATTGGGAAACCCCTCAGGATTGCTGCCCGGGTCTGTCCGAGAAAGGTTCTCGAAACCCAAAATTCCTTAGACCCCCTCTGCCTCTGGGCCGGTGTCCATTCTGTCCCCCTCTGCCTCTGGGGGAAGAAGAGTCCTGAGTGTCCCGGGAATACGGTGACTTCCGAAACCACATCTTCTTTTGCTCCCTCTGGTTCCAGGAAAAGAACCTTTGAGGGTTCGAGAAGCGGATCCCGACGGCAGACAGTGTCTTCCCATCCTTCTCGCTCTGGACTAATGTCTCTTTGACAGTCTTACCAAACAGTGTAGAGCTGTCATAAGGGGCATTGGAAAAAGATGCCTTGAAGGGTTCCGAAAATTGACATAACCTGAGCCAGGCATTGGGCTTCATGGACACGCCGGACCCAGCCACCCTAGCCGCTCCTTCCATAGCATGTGAAAGGAGTCGCATGGACATGTTAGATACTGCTTTTAAAGTGGCCATCCTCACAGAGAACGAAACCTTGTCCTCCTGCGACATGGACTTGGGGGGGGGGGGCTCCTCCAGCTCCTTTACCAGGTCGCATTGGGAGTCTGGTGACATGGGCCAGGTAGTTCAGCACCCTAACAGAAAAGGTAGCTGAAGCGTAAACCCGCTTCTCTAGGCGGTCCATCTTCCATGACTCTCGGTCAGGAGGATGGACTGAGGAAATCTCCTGAGCAAGCTCCTTCTTAGTGGCTGCGACTACCACCATAGCATCTATGGGGGAGCCCTTGTTCCATGCTGGTCTGTCTGGGGGGGGGGGCTAAAAATCGTATCCCAGTCTTTTTGGGATAGATTCCATGGTGTCTGGTTCCTTCCATGCTTGCGAGGTGACCAGATCCACCAAAGGATCTGCGGGAGGGGACACCCAGGAAGTAGATGGGCCCATGCCGAAAGCCCCCAGGAACACAGACTCGTCAGAAGAAGGTTTGGGGGCAGACCAACCTCCCCGTTGGTGCAGGATTTCCATGATGTCTCCAAAGGAGACATCCTCGGGAGGTGACCTAGGGAAACCTTCTCCATCATCCAAGTCAGTGTCCTCGGTGAGGGACTCGGGGAGTCCAAGTGCCTCCTCTTGCACGTATGCTTGCGAGGTACCTCTCCAGTTGAACTCTCCGGTGTGAGCTCGCAAGATACTGGTTCCTCAGGGGGAATCGTCTGGGGCTCCTTGAGCACGGGCTGTCCCTCTGGTAAAACGATGGGGACCATAGACAGAACCGAGTGGGTCTGAGGGGGCAGTCAGGGGTCTAGATCCAGCAGAGAGAACCCTTTCTACCACTTCAAATGCCTAAGTAGAACCAACCTCCTGAAAAACCAATAAGGAAGCCGGTCTCCCCGGGTCTGACGAGAGAATCAGAGCCGGGCCTGAGGTAAACAGTGCTCAGAGGGAGGGAACCTGGCCCGACAACATCGGAGTTGAAGAAAGCGGTTCCACTCCCTTGAATCAGACACCCAAGCTCTGGCTCCGAGAGCGGCTCACATCCGAGCTCGTCGGATCCAATACGCTCCAGGCAGCTGTCGGCGTCGAGGAAGCAGGAACCGTTGGTGCTGACCCCCATGACCAAAGCCAACCTCAGATCCGAATACCCCGAACCCGAAGGTCAGATCAGAGAAGGAGATATAGACTATAAAAAAGGGAAGAGGGGGCTGGCAAGACCCCCATTTGGATCAGAGTACAGATAAAACTCATCATTTTATCCAGATCAATGTCAGACAAGGACTGGGTGGACCTTGACGAGGCCACGGACTCCGACCTGGCGGGTCGGGGCAACAAGGCCCGAGAAACCGAATGTGTCTCCTAAGGCTCCGTGGAGAACCTCTGAGATCGGAGCTGAGGGGAGTCACGGATCGATGGCGTTTTTGCAGGTGAAGCAAGGTCCGGAGACTTCTTTCGCCTTTCCATCACCTTCGACTCTCTCTCCTTCTCTCTACTCCTTTGCTGCTCTGCTGCCACAGGCTTTTGTACAGGAGGTTGAGTCCCAGCCTGGAAGGGAGGAGAAGCCAGAGGAAGGAGAGGCAGCCACAACAGCCGCTGCTACCAAAGCTGGAGACGAGGAAACAGATTCTGAAGGGGGAAGAAGGACTTTGAGGGCCAACTTGGTCTTCCTATCTTTAATGGTACGGGGATTGAAGCCCGCACAAATACTGCAAGTCCACACTCAAACACATAACACAGAGTGTGGCCACCCGCAGGGGATAATTTATGGCCACACTCAGTGCAACGCTTGAAAATAAGCTTTTCAGCCATACTGTCAGTAGAAAGAGAACTTAAGAAAAAAAATTGTTTCTCTTACTGGCACACACACACACACCCACTCATCACAGTCGTACGCATAAAACACTGAGGGGGAGGGGAAGCAAAAATCCACAGAGCAATATAAACTACTCTAACTAACCTAAAACACAACTCGACGCACCAAGTGAGGGGAGGAGAAAGGGGAACCGATACTAAACACTACCTAACAAATTTTTGAGAAAAAAGATACTCAAAAGGTTTTAACCCACTTGACAAAGTTGGAGCTCAAGAGATCATGATGCAAAGCTATTTGCGGCAAATGAGATTTGGGGATGGAAGGCAGTGGAGGTGTATTATGGGTAAGGGGAGGAGTTTGGAGCTCGGAGCAGATGCTAGTAAAAGTTGCTGGCGCGGATCCATAACCCACAGGATGAAGACCAAATGAAGTAAACTACTTCAGATCAGACATTTAAAAAAGCTATAATATATAAATATATAATAGGTGGGAATAACAACTTCTTAATATAACAGCTACACTAAACTTATTTTGGAAAATGAATAGCCTCACAGGTATAGACAAAAAGGTGAAGAGTATTGAATTACATTAAGAAATGCAGTGGGTAAATAGCAATGCTACAGCAGACAAATTTGGAAAGAAGTGAGCATGTGGATGTGATAAAGAAAGGATTTTGGGTGGATATTCAACAGAATATCAGAAACAAAGGAAAAGGGGAGTAATTATAAAAAGATGTTCGGCTTTTCCCGGTTAGGGGTCGCCACAGCGGAACTCCGGTCCACTCATGATTGGCAGTGTATCTTTACAGTGCTGAGTTGCCAGCCTGGCGCCCAACCTTCAATGAAGGCACGCCCATTCATGCTCACACCTACCTGCATGCATTTAACGTCACTCAACCGCGGGGAGGACATGCAGACTCCACACGAGAATCGAAAGGGAGAACCTCTTGCTGTGAGGCGACAATGCTAAACACTGCACCACCGCAGCTTGAGTAATTATACTAACTGCTAATTCCAAAGGGAATATTACTTATAGGTGGAAACTGGAACTTGATTTTCAACAGCGAGAATGTACTTGGCAGACCCAGAAGAGAAAAATGCAACAAAAGAGGTTAGATTTCTGAAGAAATTTATGAATGTATTTGGTATGGAAGATGTGAAATCAGTAGTAGAAACTCTTGACAGAATTTACATATTATTCCCCAAGGTACAATAACTGGGCTAGACTAAAAAGAAATTACATTTTACAGGAACATGTGCATTTAATTGAAAGCTTCAACACATCCAATAAATATTTCAGAACGTGCACCAGTAACTGCTAGGATAAAAATGCAGTGTAATGAAGTAGAAATGAGACAGTGGTGCTTCCCCACCTACCTGTTCAAAAGAGAGGAATTTAAGGAATGGGTAGTGAAAATTACTTGAGTTATTAGGAAATATATTTTCCCCCAAGTTACAGCTAGTGAGTGGGATACAATGAAAGTGGAGTTTAAAAATAGGGTAGAAATAAACAAGAGAGATATGGTTAAGAAGTAACAATTATTTAGAAAGGCTGACAAAGGTTAAAGTACTGCATCATAAGAACAGGGAGACTTGCAACTGCAGAGTACTAAAGGGAAAATAAGGGAGTATCTGAAGAATATGCTCAAGTTTGAAAGATTGCTGCTAAGCAACTGTTCCTTACTAATTCCAGGAACAAAAACTTTTATTGCCAACAACATAGCCAACAGAAAGTAGAAAGGTTTGTTGCAAAACTTAGGGAGCCTATAACAAGAAAAATAAGCAGAGATCCTGCAGAAGTATAAAGTGTTATTTTGGAAATTTTACGAAAAATTACATATGCCAGAAGAATGGAAAAATCAAGAAAAAAGCACAGATGGAAATATTTATGGAAGACAAGTATGCCAAGGTTAGAGGCAGACGAGGCTCAACATTTGGCAGTTAAGATAAAAAGAGATGAAATAAAAACAGTGACGTATAATCAATCTACAAGAAAGTCTCCAGAAATTGATGGTATTGGTGTGGAAGTTTGGGAGCTGGGGGGAGTGATAAAGATCTCAAAGGTTTTGTTGAACAGTATTTTAAAAGAGGGGGGGGGGTACCAACATCCTGGAAGAAAGCAGTGGTGGCTGTAATACCTAAAGATGGGAAAGACCCATAAGACCTAGCTTCATGTAGGCCCATTTCAATTTTAAATCATGGACCCATAAAACCCAGCTTTATGTAGGCCCATTTCAACTTTAAAACATGATAAAAAAATGTTTATGTTTATAGTAGTTAAAAGAATGGCAAAGTCTTTGTCAAAATTGATAAAGAACAATGTGGTTATGTGGAGAGGATGTAAATATTTGACAACATTAACAGAATAACAATATAGAGTGAAGCAGAATTAAGAAAATACAATTGTTGCTAATGGTTCTTGATGCAGAAAAATAATTCAATAAGGTTAATTAGGAAGACAGATGAGGGAGAGGAAACAAGTGGGAGGGTTCCTCTCTGATAAGCAGTGTCTGAAGAGATGAACCAAGGGTGCCCTCTTTCTTATTTGTATTGTATTTAGAGAAACTGGCAAAGAAAATAAGGGACTCAGAAATTCAAGGATATAACTGGTATGGTAAATCAAGAAAAGTTGGCTTTTTTGGCAGACAATATTATTTTGTACCTGATAAAACCAGTAAATGACATCTCAGTGTTGTGGAACATTTTGAAACACAGTTTAAACTCTTTTTGGAATATAAAATTAATGAAAACAAAACAAAGGTTATAGCTACAAACTATGTACCCCCACACAGACTGGTTCAGCAATACCCATATTTGTGGGGACACAATACAAATGAAGTATTTAGGAGTACGTCATGGCAGCTAAGGATATGTGGGATAAAGGGATCTACTTCATATGATCTTTCATTTGACTGAGACCATAATATCGAAATTTCAAAATACTGAAAACTCATTTGACTGAAACTCTTAATACTGAAACCTTACAATGCTCTATTTCAACATAGTAGTGGCAGTGTGTTGACTGCTACAAGGTAAGTGAAAGGTATATGCCCTTTTCCCTACTGTAGTGTGATCCTGGAGTTGGTATATATAGTTAGGGTGGGTGGGGGGCACAGTCCTCCACATTGGGGGGTGTTGTAGGGCGTAGCCCCCCACCTAGTTTGGTTTTATATCGTCCAGTTTCTGGTAAGAGGGTATGCAAGTAGTTTTTAAGTTCTGGAAAGAAGTGTGCATGTCTATAGTTTACAATTTAGTATGTTGAAATTTAGCACTAAGGTTTCAGTCTTATGAGTTTCAGTGGAGTGAGTTTTCAGTATATTGGTATTATGGTCTCAGTCAAATGAATTTCAGTCAAATGAAATTTAGATCATATGAAGTAGATCCGGGAAGAGACTTAAAAACATAATAAAAAAACTGTGAAACAGGAAGTTCTTGTTTACAGATATGGACAGCAAGCTACAGGCAGTGAAAATATTTTTAGACCCTTAAGTTGTATATACAAGTCAGGCATATTTGTATCAACCAGTGGAGAAGCTGTGGACAGCAACTAATAGAGAGTTGGATTTTATCTGGAGGGGAAAAGGGCAAGGGTCAAGTGGGATACGATAATCCTTCTAATACAGCAAGGTGGTTTAGAATTACCTGACTTGAAGGGATATTTTAGAGATACAACATTACAGCTCATATATATAACACTAGCAGAAAGATATAATTCAAAGTGGAAAGGGATTATGTTGATGAAGCAGGGGGGACATTCAAAAAATAAGGACAGAGTGGGAGTTTGGATGCAGATCATTAAGGAGAACAACAGCGATACAGAATATTACATTCATAAAGTGGCAGAAAGTATTCTAAGAACTAGGCCAACAACAGAATAGAGTAAGGAGATTCTGCCTATATGGATGACTGCAATTAAAAGGCAGAGAGAATATGCAAGAGAGGGCTGGAATTTGCTGGAGGAAACTGGCAAAAGAATAAAGGTATTGTGAGCACATAATTAGAGCGAGAGAGAAGGTATTAGAATGGGAAGAGGCCAAGAAGACATTTGTCCTGCAGGCTACAGACTGCCTTCTCCTCTCAGGGATTATATCAGAGTAAAGGTAAAGAGAAAAGCATGGGGGAATCCTAAATCAAGGACCTGCTCTGGCAGAGTTTTTTTGTTGAAACTGAAACAGAAGCTGGTGTTAAAAGTAGGGAATATAAAATACTGCACGGTAACTATAGGAATCAGAGGAGGTTAGAAAATTGGAAAGAGACTGGATAAGCAATCTACAAGGAAACAATGAGGCAACATATGTATGGCTCCCACATATGCAACAAACTAGAAGGTCAAGGATTTTTACTTGGAAGTGTTGGCATTGGTACTTTTAAAACCCATGCAGGCTACAAAGACTTTTTCCTCAGTTAGATGGCCAACGTTGGAGGTTTGACGAGGAAGAAAGAGGTAACTAGGGACATATGTTTTGTGAGTATAATGAGTTGGCAGACTTTAAAAATTGCAAAAGTTAATTAAGGCACCAAAGTTACACACTGGAAATCAGTAACTGTACTTTATTGCAGAAGACAAATGGTAAGCGCTTTCATAACTTAATGTTGCTTCATCAGACCACATCACTACAACTGATGCTTGGTTAAATACTAGGACAATTAGTATGACATCACAATTTAATTAGATATTATTCCACTAACATAAGAACATATATCTATATCCATAAGAAAAATGCATAAAATATATAGAAAGGTGTGTATTTACACACAATATTTAAAAAAGGGGGAATGTCATCCCTGATGGTTATTAAAATAAATATATATATGTGAAAATATATTGGACCTGGTCATCACCAATATGGGAGACAGGTGTTCTGCACCGGAGGTCAACCCGTCACTGGTTAGATCAGACCATAAACTAATCACTCTGGATGTTCACACCACACCACCACCCCCAACCAAGGAAACCACAGTGAAAAACGTTTGTATAGCAAACTTCAACTTAATTAAGACAGAGGTGGTAAGTTTCACAGCCCCCATGCTAAAGGATAACAGTGTCCAAGATGCAGGAACCTTTACAAATGCACTCTTTGAGCACCTACAAGGATGCATGGATCGTGCCATCCTTGGCAAAACCAAGACTCACTCCCCTAATAGAAAGAAACCAGTCTGGTGGACCCCTGTCATAAACAGGCTTTACAATAGAAGGAGGAAACTAGTTCAGAAAAAAAGCAAATCCCAAGAAGGAAAGACATCCCTGATCAGTATCTGTAAGAAACTAAGGTCCCTCATAAAATTATCCAAGGCTAACTTCGAAAGAAAAATGGCCAAGGATTCGAAAGATAACCACAAAGCCCTCTTTAGCTATGTCATGAATCTAAGTGGCAACTCGTAGATATGCTCTGAGCTAGTGCGAAATAGCACAAAATATACTGAACCTACTGATATTGCCAACATCTTGGCAGACAGACTCAGTGCAAACTTCACCCCCCTCTCATCCCCAAAAGGGCCCACAACAACACTGGAAAAGTGTAGTGTCCTGGAAATCACAGACGCACAGGTGAAAACAGCCCTTTCAAAAGCCAAAAATAGCATCAATGGGGCCAGATGGTGTCCCAGGCTGCGTCTTGCACAAACTACAGAACGAACTAACCCCCCACCTAAACACACTATTCAGCCTCAGCCTCTCCACAAGCTATGTGCCCATAGAATGGCACACAGCAATGGGTATTCTGCTCCACAAAGGAGGGCCACAACTGACCCTGGTAACTATCGCCCCATAAGCCTGACTAGCTTGGTCTGCAAGGCTTTGGAGCACATCATCATGGAGCTCATTAATAAAGACATTGGGAACCTCCAAACACTTGACCCGACCCAGTTCGGCTTTAAGGGCAGATCATGCCTACTAAACCTGGTTGACTTCTTCGAGACAGTCACCAAGGCCATAGATAAGGGGAAGGTGGTTCACACAGCCTACCTTGACCTCGCCAAGGCTTTTGACACCATTTCCCCACGCGGGAATTATAGAAAACTCACCAGCCTGAACATAAACCCCTACGTCATGAGATGGGTTGCCAACTGGCTTACAAACAGAACTCACACGGTAAGAATAGCGGGCTCCAGTCACAAGTGGTGTCCCACAAGGCTCGGTCCTTGGACCTCTACTGTTCGGCATATACTTCTCAGAAGTACAGGCAAACACAGGAGGACTATGGCTAACCAAGTTCGCCGATGACTGCAAACTGGGAGCCATAATTGACTTTCTGGCTGGCACGGACATTCTCCAAAAGAGCCTTACTGAGACGAACACCTGGTGTCAAAGTCATAGACTCAAGCTAAATGCCAAAAAATGCATAGTCATCCTGTTTGGGAAAAACAAAACACCCATGAATTACCACATAGGTGGCAGTCACCTTAATACAGAAGAGGTAATAAGAGATCTGGGGACCCAGGTAGATAGTAATCTCTCCTTTGACAATCATATTGCCAAAGTAGTTAGGAAATCCTTCTATGTGGCTCATCTAATTACTAAAGGGTTCGCGTCTAGAAATTTAGAGGTTATAGTGCCCCTCTACTCGTCACTCATCAGACCCATCATAGAGTGCAATGCCACATTTGGGATGTACCTCACAAGACACTTCCAACAGCTGGAAAGACCAAATAAGTACCTCACCAAGAGGATTACTGGCCTCAAACATATGTCTTATGCAGCCCAACGGAAAAACTCAGGCTGTACTCAGTGGCATATCGCTTACTCAGAGGTGATTCTCTGCCTGACTTACAAAGCCATGTCCAACTCAGAATTGATGGACATGCTCTACCTAAAGAAATCCACGTCACTGCGAGCCACTTGCTCTACTGAGCTAAACCTCGCCACAGCAATAAATAGAACATGCTGGAGGGATAGATTCCTGTCACAGAGACTCCCCATGCTTTGAAACAAAATTCCTAACTACATTAGGCAGAGCCCCTCACTAACACTCAAGAGAAACCTTGACGAGTGGATGGGTAACCGAAAATACACCCCTGGAATCACTTCATTGGCTCTTCTTGACAGAGGCTCAGTTAATTAATCAATGGGACGGTGAAAGCTGACACACTTTGGCTAGGCTTATAAATGCCCTCGGGCAGGTAGCCTAGTACCTACCTATAAACCTATGAACCTATATATATATATATATATATATATATATATATATATATATATATATATATATATATATATATATACACACACACATACATATACATACATATACACACACATTTTGTGCACATAAAAAATATATAAAAAAACTCATATTTAGTGTTTAAGGCGCCTTGCCTTAAGGTAAGGAACTAATGAGGTGCAGCCATTCAAACCAGGATATTTATCTGCTTGTAATTTAGTGATCCATTGTTGTTCTAATTCTTCAGTGTGGTTTTCTACATCACCACCTCTATTTGTCCTTACTATTTGTTGTAAGATTAAAAATTTAAAACAATGACTACTGTCTGTATTCAGGACATGATTAGCTAGAGCATTTGATTGCTTCTGGTTCCGTATGTCCCTTATATGTTCTAACATTCTTTCTTTAAAACTCCTATTTGTTTTGCCTACATAATAGGCATGGCATGCTTGGCAAAAACAAAAATAAACATAGACACTTTTACAATCATAGTAATTCTTCGTATAAAGTTTAAAACATTTCACAGGATGAATGTACTCATTTTTGGTATAGACATGCTGACAAGCAGCACAATTCCTGCACGGGAAGGTGCCCTGTCTGTTTGAGAGATTTTTTCTAAAAGACTGATGTTCTCTATTACAGAGCTGCTGCTTTAAAGACACATTATTTCTAAAACTGAAGTTTGGGGTGTCACCAACTGTGGAAACCAAACCTGGTATTTCATGTAATAAGTGCCAATTCTTTTTAATAATTTCCGTATACTTATTGATGTCACTTGCAAATCTAAACACTATTCTAAACTTATTTCTGTCAATACTTGTATCATAAGGTATACTTGTATCAGCACTATAAGAGCTCATGTATGGTTTGCATCTTGTAGATCTCAATTTCCATGCATCTGCTATCACTCTAGTGATTTCTGAGCTAGAATAGCCTCTTGTTTGAAATTCGTCTTGTAACTTATTTAAAGCAACTACTGCCTCTTCATCATTATTATGTAGGCGTAGGGTTCTATAGACTTGTCCTTTGAGGACATTTCTAGGTATGTGTCTAGGGTGCATGCTTGACCTGTGAAGACAGGCATTGGTTCTTGTGGGTTTGTGATACATACTGGTTCTTATCTGCTTTAAATCAGTAAGGGTGACACTCACATCCAAGAAATCAACACATGTATCAGAAAAAGTAAAAGTAAACTTCAAAAAGTCTGTAGTACTATGCAGGTAATCAATGAAATTACTGATATTTTCACCATGCCCTTTCCACAAGACAAAAACATCATCCACGAAACGGACGTACCAGAGAATGTAGCCAAAAAATGGGTCAACATCTGACAACACATATTGTTCTTCCCATCGTACTACTGATAGATTGGCGTAGCTATTTGCACACAAAGTGCCCATAGCCACGCCAATCTTCTGTAGAAAAAACTGATCCTGAAAAGTTACAATGTTATTTTCAAGTATAATCTCCAACAGTGCACAGACTAGCATAATCTTATTAGTAGTCAGCTTCTTATTCATATCGAGGAATTCTCTTATTCTATCAATACCCCAAACATTTGGAATACTAGTAAAAAGAGATTCAATGTCCATGGTAAGGAATACAAATTCTTCATCATTATCAATGGTTTCCATTCTATTTTGCAACCGCTGTAAAAACATTTTTGTGTCTCTAAGAACTGTATAACAACTATCCAAGAACTCATGTAAAATGCTTTCTACATAAATAGATAGAGGCTCAGTAAACCATCCTGCTCCTGATACGATGGGGCGTAAAGGAGGAACCGTGGGATGTTTATGGATTTTAGGGAGTCCATAAATCCTAGGAAATAGAGTTTTTTTTGTACTGAAAAATAATTGAATAAGGATTCATCAATTAATCCTGTAATCAGTAAATCAAACACTAAAAAAGACACTATCAGTGACAGCAATTACAGCTGTTTTTGTCAGCATTTGATAGGTACAAGTATCTAATAGCAAAACCTTCATCTGGTTAACATATAAATCTTTGTCCATTAATACAATTTTACCACCTTTATCTGCTTGTTTAATAATAAGAGAATGTAAATCCTGCAATTCATGTAGAGCCCTATATTCTTCTGTATTTAAATTATGATAGGTGCAGCCTTGCATACCAGGAGTATAAGCTTCATTAAAAGCATTTTCACAGATACCTAAAAATCTTTGTATGCCTGGAGGGGTGTGAGGTACAAAAGTGCTAGGTTTCTTGTATATATTTACATTGACATTTTCATTATTACAAAACATGCATTTTAATGATAAATTCCTACCAAGCAATTTCAAGTCTGTTAGCATTTCAGTTAAATCTGCCTTCTTGGCAGGTATAAAAGACAAACCCTTATTAAGCAAACTGTTTTGTTCATTAGTTAGAGTAAAGGAAGAAATGTTAACAATAAGATCAGTTTTTACATCCTCCTTTTCTTTGAAAAGTGTGCAGTTCTGTCCATTTGATATTCCCTTGCTGTCTTTCCCATATTGGGATTGCTTTTGGCTCGAGCTCTGAAAGGAAGAGCTGCTTTCAAAGTGAATTCTCCCACTTTCAAATTCTCTAAAAAAAACACTAGTATCTGTAGCATTTGCTTGTGAAGTGTCTATTGGAGTCTTACCTATAGTGTTTGCATCCCTTCGTTCTTCTGACTTCGAATTTTTATCCATATTCGATGTAGATGTATTCCCATTCACTAAAGAAGCAAAAGATGCAACTTGGAGAGTAGGAACACTAGAGTTTACATGTTCTTGGTCAGTTTGTTGTATTGCCATGCTTTCCCTCATCTCAGTAGCTTTAAAACAGGAAGTGGAAGCCTGTGTCTCAGTATTTAGTGTCCTACTAGTTCCTCTGTTCACTGTAGCAGGATTATACAAAGGGGTTCTATTTATAGGGTCTCTCGGCCATAAAAAGACATTATTATTGCTAAAATCAGTTTTATCTCTGTTTAATTTAACACTTTGAAGCTTTTTCTCATGGGCACTAATGCTTTCATGCAACTGGCCCATTTTATTAAGGGTAATAGTAGCAGGAAATGTTACAGATATCTGGTTTTCTAGTGCCACAATTTCAGTTTTCAGCTCAGTTTCAAGAGGTGTAAAAAACTCTAAGGAGCTCCATATATTTGGAGCTAAAAGATAAATTCAATTCTTGCCACTTACGTAAGGGTTCAGGATATGTATTCCCATAAGTTGGCATATTTAAGATACGTAGACCTCGAGGTATTACTTTACCTTCCAATGAAGCTTGTAGGTGTAGTCTTTGCCATTGTAGTCGTTTGTACTTCTATAGAAGGTTTTCTAGCCCCCTATATTGTGCCTGAAACTCAAGCATTTTTTCCATCTCTGAACCAATATCCACTGTATTTGCCTGTACGTCAGCGTTTAATAATGGATTCACTGGTACTTCAAGAAGCTTTAAAAATCGACGATGCTCATTAGATGATTCTTGGTTGGTATCCATGTCCATATTATATCCACGTGCAGTGTGTCCTTAGCCAAATAAAAAATAGGAACTGAAGATGCAAAAACCAAACGGCTGCAGGTACACTGAGGTGCCCAAAACACACAACAGTAAAAGTAAATTAAGGCACCAAAGTTACACACTGGAAATCAGTCACTGTACTTTATTGCAGAAGACAAACGGTAAGCGCTTTCACAACTTAATGTTGCTTCATCAGACCACATCACTACAACTGATGCTTGGTTAAATACTAGGACAATTAGTATGACATCACAATTTAAAGAGATATTACTCCACTAACATAAGAACATATATCGATATCCATAAGAAAAATGCATAAAATATATAGAAAGGTGTGTATTTACACACAATAATATTTAAAAAAGGGAGAATGTCATCCCTGATGGTTATTAAAAAAAAATATATATATATATATATATATATATATATATATATATATATATATAGATATATATATATATATAGATATATATATATATATATATATATATATATATATATATATATGTATGTACATATACACACATTTTGTGCACATATAACCATAATAGTACAATAAAAAATATATAAAAAACTCATATTTAGTGTTTAAGGCACCTTGCCATAAGGTAAGGAACTAATGAGGTGCAGCCATTCAAACCAGGATATCTATCTGCTTGTAATTTAGTGATCCATTGTTGTTCTAATTCTTCAGTGTGGTTTTCTACATCATCGCCTCTATTTGTCCTTACTATTTGTAGGAAGATTAAAAATTTAAAACAATGACTACTGTCTGTATTCGGGACATGATTAGCTAGAGCATTTGATTGCTTCTGGTTCAGTATGTCCCTTATATGTTCTAACATTCTTTCTTTAAAACTCCTATTTGTTTTGCCTACATAATAAGCATGGCATGCTTGGCAAAAACAAAAATAAACAACATCGACACTTTTACAATCATAGTAATTCTTCGTATAAAGTTTAAAACATTTCACAGGATGAATGTACTCATTTTTAGTATAGACATGCTGACAAGCAGCACAAATCCTGCACGGGAAGGTGCCCTGTCTTGTTTGAGAGATGAAGGTTTTGCTATTAGATACTTGTACCTATCAAATGCTGACAAAAACAGCTGTAATTGCTATCACTGATAAAGTGTCTTTTTTAGTGTTTGATTTACTGATTACAGGATTAATTGATGAATCCTTATTCAATTATTTTTCAGTAGAAAAACCTCTAGTTCCTAGGATTTATGGACTCCCTAAAATCCATAAACATCCCACGGTTCGTCCTTTACGCCCCATCGTATCAGGAGCAGGATGGTGCACTGAGCCTCTATCTATTTATGTAGAAAGCATTTTACATAAGTTCTTGGATAGTTGTTATACAGTTCTTAGAGACACAAAAATGTTTTTACAGTGGTTGCAAAATAGAATGGAAACCATTGATAATGATGAAGAATTTGTATTCCTTACCATGGACATTGAATCTCTTTTTACTAGTATTCCAAATGTTTGGGGTATTGATAGAATAAGAGAATTCCTCGATATGAATAAGAAGCTGATTACCAATAAGATTATGCTAGTCTGTGCACTGCTGGAGATTATACTTGAAAATAACATTGTAACTTTTCAGGATCAATTTTTTCTACAGAAGATTGGCGTGGCTATGGGCACTTTGTGTGCAAATAGCTACGCCAATCTATCACTAGTACGATGGGAAGAACAATATGTTTTATCAGATGTTAACCCATTTTTTGGCTACATTCTCTGGTACGTCCGTTTCGTGGATGATGTTTTTGTCTTGTGGAAAGGGCATGGTGAAAATATCAGTAATTTCATTGATTACCTGCATAGTACTACAGACTTTTTGAAGTTTACTTTTACTTTTTCTGATACATGTGTTGATTTCTTGGATGTGAGTGTCACCCTTACTGATTTAAAGCAGATAAGAACCAGTATTTATCACAAACCCACAAGAACCAATGCCTGTCTTCACAGGTCAAGCATGCACCAGAGACACATACCTAGAAATGTCCTCAAAGGACAAGTCTATAGAACCCTACGCCTACATAATGATGAAGAGGCAGTAGTTGCTTTAAATAAGTTACAAGACGAATTTCAAACAAGAGGCTATTCTAGCTCAGAAATCACTAGAGTGATAGCAGATGCATGGAAATTGAGATCTACAAGATGTAAACCATACTTGAGCTCTTATAGTGCTGATACAAGTATACCTTATGATACAAGTATTGATAGAAATAAGTTTAGAACAGTGTTTAGATTTGCAAGTGACATCAATAAGTATACGGAAATTATTAAAAAGAATTGGCACTTATTACATGAAATACCAGGTCTGGTTTCCACAGTTGGTGACACCCCAAACTTCAGTTTTAGAAATAATGTGTCTTTAAAGCAGCAGCTCTGTAATAGAGAACATCAGTCTTTTAGAAAAAATCTCTCAAACAGACAGGGCACCTTCCCGTGCAGGAATTGTGCTGCTTGTCAGCATGTCTATACTAAAAATGAGTACATTCATCCTGTGAAATGTTTTAAACTTTATACGAAGAATTACTATGATTGTAAAAGTGTCGATGTTGTTTATTTTTGTTTTTGCCAAGAATGCCATGCCTATTATGTAGGCAAAACAAATAGGAGTTTTAAAGAAAGAATGTTAGAACATATAAGGGACATACGGAACCAGAAGCAATCAAATGCTCTAGCTAATCATGTCCTGAATACAGACAGTCGTCATTGTTTTACATTTTTAATCTTACAACAAATAGTAAAAACAAATAGAGGTGGTGATGTAGAAAACCACACTGAAGAATGAGAACAACAATGGATCACTAAATTACAAGCAGATAGATATCCTGGTTTGAATGGCTGCACCTCATTAGTTCCTTACCTTAAGCCTTAAACACTAAATATTAGTTTTTTATATATTTTTTATTGTACTATTATGGTTATATGTGAACAAAATGTGTGTGTGTGTGTGTATGTGTATATATATATATATATATATATATATATGTATATATAGATATATATATATATATATATATATATATATATATATTAATAACCATCAGGGATGCATTCCCCCTTTTTTAAATATTATTGTGTGTAAATACACACCTTTCTATATATTTTATGCATTTTTCTTATGGATATCGATATATGTTCTTATGTTAGTGGAGTAATATCTCTTTAAATTGTGATGTCATACTAATTGTCCTAGTATTTAACCAAGCATCAGTTGTAGTGATGTGGTCTGATGAAGCAACATTAAGTTGTGAAAGCGCTTACCGTTTGTCTTCTGCAATAAAGTACAGTGACTGATTTCCAGTGTGTAACTTTGGTGCCTTAATTTACTTTTGCTGTTGTTGTGTGTTTTGGGCACCTCAGTGTACCTGCAGCCGTTTGGTTTCTGCATCTTCAGACTTTAAAAATTCCCTTCAGAGTATCCGGTTAGAAATATTGAGTGAGCAAATGGATGTAAATAAGGAAATTATTTTTCGAGGTGGAAAACAGGATCTGAATTGCCTAGACATAGCAAGACCTTGAACTCTGGTGGCTGCCAAAAAAGCAATTACTAGAAAATGGAAATCGAAGTCTACGCGAACGATACTTGAAGTAGTGAATATTTTAACAGAGATAAAAGAACTGGAAGTGGGATCTTTAGAAAATGGAACAGAGCAAATTGTTGTTGTGTCTTTCGGCTTTTCCCGGTTAGGGGTCGCCACAGCGGAACTCCGGTCCGCTAATGATTGGTAGTTGATTTTTACGTGCCGTGTTACCAGCCCTGATGCACAACCTCCAACGAAGGTACGCCCATTCACACGTCTCCACGCAGAAGACGCTCTGAGAATCGAACCGGACAGCGTCTTTCTGTGAGGCGACAACGCTACAGTTTAGAAAATGGAACAGAGCAAATTACATATGAAAAATGGAAATTCTGGTAAAAATACATGTAGAACAATGTTTTAGAGGAGGAGGGAAGTTTAAGAGAAGGCAGAAATTTAGCAATTTATGTAGTGTTGTTAGTCACCAATAACCCAAACAGCGTTTAAATTAAAAAAAAATTACATAAAAATATATATGTGATTTATAATGTTTGTATGCATGGCTTTCTTTTATCTAAATGTTTGCTTATGGCTTAAGTGTTAATTCAATAAGAGTGTTAATTTCTTTTCTTTATAAAAAAAAAAAAAGAGCAAGAGAAATGAATATCACAGGCTCATAAAGACACCAGAATCCCAAGTCAAGAATCCTACAGGGAATATGGGACATCTGCATGCATACCCTGAACAACTGCAGCAGTAAAACTCCTATCTTAAAGTGCACATCTTACAAATATGTGAAGAGAAGATCATATTACAGCCTCACAGACTATAAAAAAGGCTGGCAATGCAGCAGTGACCATAGTAGAATGAGCTCTAATGTGTACAGAATGAGGTTATTTACAGTTGTAGCAGAAAAGTAAACATATTGCCAAATTTGAAGCACTCTGCTTAGCAACTGAAGTACACAACCCATTTTGATTTTATGTGAGCTGTTTTTCTTAACACTACCTGAGAAATGTATGCCTGCAATTATCAATGCAGACCCAACGTATACAAAATTAAATTCATTCAAGTTCTGAAGATATAGGTAGAGAGAAAGCAACCAACCTTTCTGACAAAGGGAAATGTCTGATACAACTTTTCTTATCAAGGAAAGATTAGCAGAAAAATCAACCCTGTCTTTATGAAATAGGCTCCCGAAGCCAGAAGAGCTTATGGTTACCACTTTGACCAGAAAAGTGTATCAATACAAAATTAAGATACAAATATACAGATTCCTTCTTTCTGATCTTCTAAAGCTTACATGAAGGTAATGAAAAATTTGAAGATCCCATGAAGACACACAGGTTCACTACTCTGCGCTATCAAGGGTACACAGGAAAATGCAGCTGTAACAGTGGTCCCCCTGCACTCAGTGGTGGGATAAGAGCCTATAATAAAAACAATCGCTGCCAGAACGCCACTAAAGGAGCAAACTACACTCATGGCTGCCTGAATGATGACCCTTCTGGATGGCTCTCATCTTTATGCTTGGAATACCCAGTATGCAGGAATGAGCAAGTCCAATCGGGGAAGGCTTAATAATATGCAGGCATGAGGGCAAAAAAAAAAAAAAAACACGCAAAAATATATAAATTATGCAAAATGTGCTACATTAACATATGAAGTATGCAGCATTTCTGGTCTCCATGAGTGATATGTATGTGTGGCTGCTCCGGACACAAGCCCATATTTAAAGGGCAGATATAAGTATAGCTGTTACACTATTAGGACAACAGCCAACTGAAGTTGCATGCAACTGAACAGCGATGTTCTCTTCATGCATGTTTAACTGTCAAGTAAAATGAGATTAATTATGTTATTTATAGCAGTTCTATATTGTTTTATTATGTGCTGCATAAACAAGATATTTAACATTTTTTTTACAATTAGCATGGAAGGTCATTTTGCAGATCTTTTGACCTGCTAATGATGGACAAAAGTTACCTGTATAAAAAACTGTTCTTATAAATGCAATCATTAAATCAAATACAACTGTACATATTTTTCAAGTTAAAAATATATGGGCTGCTTGAAAATGGAAATTCCCATAACCATAAACAACTACAACTACAATTTATAGTTACACAGGAAACTGCTGAATTTAACACTTATAATTGATGACAAGAAAGCTCATGTGTGTACATTTCCTTTGATATTAGCAAGTTATTTTCTGATTCTAGTTATCTATTTACCTGTTTATAAAAAACTAATCACAAATCAAAATGGTTTTGTGGTTTCGTTCTGTAAACAATCATGCACCTGCTCTTTTTTTTGGGATGGGAGGGGGAATAACAGAAAACACTATTTTTAATGTCAGTCATTTACAATACTTATTCTGGATTTTGTTTATGTTGTTCAGGAATTACAAGTTAGCGCACTTAGTTGCATTTAAATATAACAATGTTTTCCAAAAAAGGTGATGTTATGTAGTCCTATCTCGCCTACATTCTTACCCGTGGGTTCGGAGCTGAATATCGGCTCCGACTCGGCCGATTTTACTAGCTCAAAGTCTTTCATTAGCTGGGCTAAGCAGGTATCCCATGGTGCACTGCTCCATATCCCCAGATCTCGTTTGCCGCTCGTGTAGCTCGGACGTGGTCTCGCTTGGCTGTGGCTAAGTACCTTCTTTTTCTTGTCTTAAGAAAAGTTTTGATTCATATCAAAAGCTATTTTCATAGCTAAATGTCTAAGCTTGTCTAAGTTTGTTGAGAATTGTGATTGTGTGATTGTTGTGTGATATCCCACTGACTGTTCCCTCGGGCTAGGCCCGTTTCAGTTAGAGGGCCTAGTTCTCCTCATTTTGCCTTCTGGGTGAGTACGGTCTAGACCGTTTAAGTTAGAGGTTTGGGCTTTCCGTTTCCTTGTGGGTTTTCAATCCCTTGTTGAGTTTGTACTTGCTCGCTGGTGTGTGTTTGGTCACTGTTTTAGTGTTGGTTACTGTTTAGCGTCATTCCCGCTTTTTGTAGTGTGAACGCCTGTGTGTTGTTCTCAGACTTGGTTTTGCCTTGTTGGCGTAGTAGTTAAGATGTCTAAGGATCCCAAGGAGCACAAACCTTCGGGTTTCAAAAAGTGCTCTAAATGTGGGTACAAAATGTCCATTACCGATGGGCATTCCATTTGTGTCTATTGCCTGGGAGCCATCCATCTGCAGGAATCCTGCAGTTTTTGTCATGCATTCAGTCCTAGAGTTCTCCAAGAGAGAAAGAATAAGCTAATTTTAAAGGGACTCTTGAAACCCTCTTTTGAAGAGGCTATGGATTCGTCTTCCAGTGGTAAATCAAAATCTGGCAAGTCAAAAAAAGAGATCTCCGGCTCAGTCAGCTTCATTGGAGCCTCTGGAGAAAATCTTAAAGACTGCATCGACCTCCTTGGCTCCACTGTCCTCTGGGCCGCAGGAAGTGTCGGCATGGACGGAACCGGCGTCTGCTCCAATTTTATTGGAACCTCTTAGGAGCCGATCACCCAGTCTCAGACCAGCTTCTCCTGAGGGGAGATCTCATTCTCCAACCCTGTCTTCCAAATCCTCTAGGACCCTTTCGGATGTGGATGTTGATAGGGTGGTTCAGAGGCTCCTCCAGTCACCGGTTTTGGCAAAATTGTTTTGGCTCCGGCCCAGTCGGCTCCGAAGCCCGTCCTGACCCAGTCTTCGATCATTCCTCCTCCAAGCGCATCTGTGTCTTTGGAGCCAGAGTGTTCCGCGGCGTGTGATGTTCCTAGGCCAGCTCCAATGCCCCATTTGGCTCCATCGGTACTGGCATCGGCTCAGACCCCGTCTGTTCCGTCCTCGGGGTTTGGGACTCGGGATTCTTCGGTTGGGCCCAAGGGGGACATCTCTGGGCTCATTTCGGTCCAGAGCCTCCCTCTCGGTGCATCGGCTCGGGGAACTCTGAACCCCATCATGGCCTCGGAGGCTAGTCGCTCCTCGGATTCGGGGGGGGCCAGCCTTCGAGGCTATGCGGACCGTGCTGGCCAGATCATCAGCTACATCAGGCGGGTCGGTCACTCTGTCCCCCACCACTCCGGTGAGAGCTTCTGATCACCACCTATCCATAGACAGCAGAGCACCAGGGCCTAGCGATACCCCCATGAGTGGTCCCCAAACTTCTGAGGGTCCCTCAGAGTTTGTGCCTGAGGAGCCCCCCAGAAAGAAAACGTGCAAGAGGAAGCATATAGACTCCCAGGATGAGTCCCTCACCTCTGATACTGACCTCGAGGAATCGGAGGGGTCCCCCAAGTCATCCTCTGATGATGTTTCCTTCTCCGATATCCTGGAGATACTGAAACAAAGAGGTGACTGGCCATCCAAAGCCCCTTCCGAGGAGGAGTCAATATTCCTTAAGGCATTTGGTGCTCAGCCCTCTGCCTCCTGGGTGTCTCCACCCTTCGACGAACTCCTTGATCTGATTTGTCGAAGAGTGTGGGAAAACCCTGATTCTGTGGAGCCCGTACCCAGGCATCCCAACAAGTTTCTTTCCGCCCCCCCAGGGCAAAGAGTTTCTATCTAAAGGAGTCCCTGTAGATGCCATGGTGGTGACGGCAGCCACTCAGAAGGAAGTAGCAGAGTCTTCTTCATCTGTCCATCCTCCTAACAAGGAGTCTAGGACCATGGATTGGTACGGGAAGCGTACCCTCTTGTCAGCAACCTTTACCTTACGGTCGCCGAATTACCTTTCTCACTTCACTCGGCTCCAGGGAGATCTCCTCAAGGAGTTAGGAGATACTCTTGCGGGTAACATTCCTGAGGCAGTGGCTCAGATGGTTAACGCCCAGGTCTCTACCCTCAACTCCATTGTTAACTCATCCATGCGGCTCATTTCGTATGCAGCCGAGGGAGCGAGTAGGGCAGCAAGCTCAGTGGTTGCCCTTAGAAGGCAAGCCAGGCTGCACCTGTGTCACTTTGCGGAGGCCTACAAGTCTTCCTTCACTGACGCCCCCTTTGATGGTTCCTCTGTTTGGGACCAAAGTGAAAGACACCCTCACCAGGTGCGAGCAAGACGGAAAGACCCTGTCTGCCGTAGGGGTCCGTTTTTCCCTTCCTTCTAGGCCTTATCCCAAGGCCCAGCAGGGGTTGGGGGTGTGGTTCAAGAAATCACAGAGGTTTTTTCCTGCCGCACAAGGTGAACCCCCCTCCAGAGGCAGGGGAGGGAGGGGTTATTCAGGGAGACGTCGCTCCAGAGGCAGAGGGGGGCCCCCGCAATTCGGGAGTCCACGATTCCTTTCGTGGCTCTCCATACTCTCGTTCCTGAGGGTGTGCCCAGCTGTGCTTATCCGGAGCCAGTCAGGGGTCGAATTTCGTTACATCCGGAAGCCTGGAAAAGAATTACCCAGGACTGATGGGCATTACGGATAATTTCCGGAGATTATCTCATTTCACTTGCATCAGACCCCCCCCCCGCCAATCAGAAAAATCTCAGACGTTCCACCCAGTCAAAGGGATCAAGCAGCCTCAGAGGTCTCAAAGCTGCTAGAAAAAGGAGCCATCCAGCGTGTCCCCTCAGACCGAATCGGATTAGGGACTTACTCAAGATTCTTTTTGGTGCCGAAAAGAACAGGGGACCTGTGACCCATACTAGATCTCAGCCAACTGAACAACTACGTACTCAAGTCCAGGTTCTGTATGGTCACACTACAATCGATTCTCCCATTGTTGGGAGAGGAGGTATGGATGTGCTCCATCGACCTCAAGGATGCTTACTACCATGTGAAAATGGACAGGGCATCCAGGAGTCACCTACGCTTCCGGCTGGGAGCCAGTCATTTCCAGTTTCGAGCCTTGCCCTTTGGTCTCACCACAGCCCCCAGGGTGTTCAAGTGTATGGCGGTGGTGACGACTCACTTGAGACGTCAGGGATTTCAAGTGTTTCCGTATCTGGACGACTGGCTCCTTAACACCCCCACAAGGCATCAACTAGTTCAAACCAGGGACTCTACCATCACTCTGTCACCAGTTGGGTATAACAATAAATTGGGAAAAATCTGCTTTATTGCCCTCGCAGCGTGTCACCTTTATAGGAGCAAAATTAGACATGATTCGAATGCAAGCATTTTTACCGCAGGAAAGGATCAGAGTCTTACAACAGATACACATGCTGATGCCCCTGAGACAAGCGAAGGCAAGATGGGTTCTCCAGCTCCTAGGGACCATGGCAGCAACAATCATGTTGGTCCCTCTAGCGAGACTGCACATGAGAATTCTCCAATGGCTCCTCTTTGTTCGATGGTCTCTCCAAAGACTTCCACTGTCTCTCATCCCATCTTGCTCACGGACAGATGCAAAAAGGACCTCGGTTGGTGGCTGTGCATCAACAATTTGGACGGGGGAAGGCCCTTCGTTCCACCCATCCCGGTTGCCACTGTGACCACGGATGCCTCCCAGATGGGGTGGGGGGGCATTACCTTGGCAGGACAGTCCAAGGCACGTGGCAGGAACACGAGATACATCTGCATATAAACGTCCTAGAGATGAGAGCAGTGCTACTTGCGTTGCAGGCACTTCAGAGTGTTCTTCCTCTAGGGACGATTGCGATACACTCAGACATGTCAGTAGTGTGGTATCTAAACAAGCAAGGGGGAACCAGGTCTTACCCTCTGTGCAGAGAGGCCATGCAAGTGTGGCATTGGGCAGTAACTTCCCAACGGTTTCTGGTGGCAACGCACATTCCGGGGAAGTCCAACGTGATTGCGGACAGGCTAAGCAGAGCTATTCTGATGCCTTATGAGTGGTCCCTGAATCGCCTGGTTGCAGAGAGAATCTTCAGCAGATGGGGTCAGCCTTGCTGCGATCTTTTTGCCAGCCCCCTCAATGCGAAATGCAGCAACTACTTCACGCTGATCCCCCCACAGGAGGAGTCACCCAGGGACACTCTGGTTCATGATTGACCCTCTGGTCTGCTTTATGTTTTCCCACGGTTTCCCTTGCTCTCAAAGGTGATTCAGAAAGCGCAATCCTTGGGAAGCAGAATCATTCTGATTGCTCCACACTGGCCTCGCCAAGTTTGGTTTCCCTTTCTTGAGCAATTCATTGTGGACACTTCTTGGACTCTGGACCATAAACCAGATTTACTGACACGTCGGGACAGTTCCACCCCTCCCTGATGACCCTCCGGTTGACAGCCTGGCTACTCCACTTCCATCGTTAGTCAGACTTCATAATTTCTCACCAGAAGTGGTTCATATATTATCGTCCTCTCATAAACCATCCACTAGAAAGATTTATTCTAGTAAATGGAAAAGGTTTTCTATCTGGGCACATACCAGAAGCACTGATCCTTACACAGCTCCAATCGCTTCAGTCCTGGAGTTTTTGTCTATGCTTTTCCATCAGGGTTCCGCATCAGCCACCATCAAAGTTCAACTGGCAGAGATATCTAATTTTCATGTAGCGAATGAGCCTAGTCTCATGGCGCATAGACTATGCAAGGCATTCCTGAAGGGTACTCTGTTGCTCCGTCCCCCGGTGTCCGAACCAATCATGCCCTGGGATTTCAATTTGACCTGGAAAACCGCCTTCTTAACAGCAATCACTTCAGCAAGGCGAGTTTTCAGAAATTCAAGCCCTTTCCATCAAACCTCCATACTTAATCTTCCATAAAGACAGGGTCTCTCTTAGACCAAACCCTTCGTTCCTTCCTAAAGTGGCTTCCGTGTCTAATCTAAATCAATCCATTGAGTTGCCTATCTTCTTTCCCCACTTTCCTAACAGGGCAGAATTTAGATTTCACCAGATGGATGTACATAGACAATTACGCTTCTATCTGCACCGAACAAAAGATATCCGGAAGTCTGACCAACTTTTTGTTTCCTTTTCGGAAAACCGAATGGGGTCCCCGGTCTCCAGGGTCACCTTGTCTAGATGGATATCTAGTTGTATCTCTTTCATCTATCAAGCAGGAGGTAAAGATCTGCCATTTCTGGTCAAGGCTCACTCTACTCGGGCTGTTTCCACATCCACAGCCTATCAAGCCAGATTGTCAATGGATGATATATGTGCTGCAGCTACTTGGGCTTCTCCTCACACATTTGTTTCTCATTACAAATTGGACGTGGTCTCCAGGGGCAGGTCTTCCTTTGGCTCCACAGTTCTCAGGAGTATTTTCCTATGAGCCACCCAGGATGTAGGTGCTAGGGACGCTGTCCCACGGGTAAGAATGTAGGCGAAATAGGACTACATAACATCAAGAAGTTATGTACTCACCATAACGTTTGATGTATGTAGTCCATCTCGCCTCACATTCTTACTTACCCTCCCACCTTCCCCCTTCCTGGAGGATTTGGAGGTTAGGTTATCTGCATAGTTCCCTTGCTTAGCTTATTCTTTACCTGGATGTGATGTGTGCATGGAGTACAAATGAGTTTCGCAGCAAACTAGATCTGGGGATATGGAGCAGTGCACCATGGGATACCTGCTTAGCCCAGCCAATGAAAGACTTCGAGCTAGTAAAATCGGCCGAGTCAGAGCCGATATTTGGCTCCGAACCCACGGGTAAGAATGTGAGGAGAGATGGACTACATACATCGAACGTTATGGTGAGTACATAACTCTTGTTTCCACCTGTGAAAATGTTAGATGTCTTAATTTAAATGAGATGACACTGTCAACAAATTAAAAGAGCCATCTGGGAGAGTTTTAAATGTTGTGCTTATTTAAAGGGCTTTACACAGCTTCAGTATATTCTGCGCTGGTAATGTGGCAAAGTGCAGGTTTGCCTGAATGTGCTCAGTTACTTTACAGTTATGTGTAAATATTTCCCAACAGCTGCTAAACTCTGTGATTTTTTTTTCAATGTTTTGGTTCTATGTTTAAAAAAAAAAAAAAAAAAAAAAAAAAAGAAAAAAAAGGACCCCCTGTGAGGTTTCTAGTTGTTATGCAATATATTCATGTATACATACATACATAAATGTGGGTGATATAAATGTGCAAGCTTTCTGCAGCAGTATGCTTGTAGCACAGTATATGTGCTGGAGAAGGCTGGTTTCACTCGTGGTAAGGCCTTCAGTGAACAATCTGGATATTAGTGATGTTCTCACTTTAAAAAAGCACTATTTTTATAGTGGAGGCCTTACACAACACTGCCCCAAGCTTTTGGAATCATGTCCTTAATATTTTCTGATAGCGTTCACAAAAAATAAATGAATAAATTCGGACCGGCCCAGTTTTTAGTAATAACTGGAAACTGTTTTTAATTTATCAACACCATTGCCAAAAATGGTGGCGATTATCTTGCTTTCTAATTATGTTTAAAAGTTGTTGGTATAAGTGCCATACGATTATATTTACACCTTAGTGTTCTGCTTTAACATCAAATTAATGCTCCTGTGAAGACCTAATTAAATCTGTTACCAGAGACACTGGAACTTAATCCTTTTTGAGACCTGAATTGACAGTGCATAATGGAGCATACTTTAAAAGGCAGCCTGTCTGAAACATACTAAAATCTCTTTAAAAAGCCTGATCCCATATTGTGTTACACAAATGGTTATATGGCAGTATATTGATCACTACTTCATCATGCTTCCAAACAAGGAAATTAGAAAATAAAAAAAAAAAAAAAAACATTTCAGATATTTTGCAGAAGGCAAGCTCACTTTGCTTCACTCCCCCAACTCTAACTACAAGGTCATTCAACCTCAAAACTTCAGTGACAATTACTGTAGCCTGTACATGTGATAAAACAAGACTAGACAATTTTGCTTCTGACAGCAAAATACTCCATGTACAATTCTTAGACAAAGCAAATGTTTCATATCTAAATACTCCTCTCCAGCCTTCACCATATGAAGCCTATTCAGAGTGAACCTGACAGAGATGAACTACTCGGTTACTAGGTTTCTGAAAAAGCTAATCTAAGCACATTGGTCAAGACTAAGTCTATATTTCTATTACCTCCTTGAAGGAAAGAATACCTGCTGTTCAATACTATTCTTGTGTCTTAAGTCTATAATGCTAGACATCGATCCTTTCTATTGACACCTGGTTAAAACGAGTCAGCATATGGAAAGCTAAATTTTTCTAAGTGTAGAATGTTAGTGAAATTTATTAACTTATTTGGAGGTTTGTTGACCAGAACTAGGTCCCTTTTCATCCATTACCCCAGCCTTAAGACTACGCAACAAATACAGAGGAATATATGCATAACAGACAGATAATGACCAACATTCTTAAAATGCCAAGCACAGTGAAACAGTAAATATAATAAGCAAAACCACCAAGTTTTAAACTTCACTGTATACTTTGATGAAGTACTGTGTTGAATGCTTTAAAGGTCAGGTTCAAAAAGTCAACAGTTCTTGTCCACCTCACTGGTGATCCAATTACTAGAACTGGATCAAATGGGCTGGCAAGACTTCTGCTGAATAAAGTCATGCCGCTGTTCATCTATAAGAAAAAAAAACATTCAAAATCCACAGTGCCTGCCCCACAGTTTTAATATAGCCTTGTGTGTCCAAGGGGAGACTGACAAGCTTATAATTGTCGGGCTCTCTCCCAAACCCACCATTTATGTATGTGGTAGCATTACTGCTGTTACTCTCCACACTTACACCACCACACCTGCTTTTTAAGGAAAGATAAGAGAGCTGATATTCCATCAAGTACTATTTTCCACTCTTTCAGCAACTGATAAGGCAGTTTCTCCCACCACTACATCTTATCTTATCAGTATGCCTGTTCAGCCATTAGCATCCTTATTTTTTATTGTACACTTACACTTTTCTGGCTATACATTATCCATTCAAATCCCCCCCCCCCCTATTTTGTGCTTATGTATAATGTTTATGTATACTGACTAACAAAAGCTTAAGAAATCTTCCACAGTATTGCCTACA
>NC_056725.1:1925669301-1925708191 GCF_019279795.1 Protopterus annectens | reverse complement strand
TGAATATTGTTTGGGGGGCCTTTTTGTTGGTTGTTCCCCGAATATGTGCCATTAGTATTAACAGAGTCACGTATCTCAGTCTCAGCTCCTTGGTTGTCGTTATTCCTATTAACTGAGGCATTCCTACTATTATCAGTGTTAACAAGTGCTCCTCTTTGGGAATTAGGTGGGTTTGGGTACACATTATCTGCCCCATAGTCTTTGAGATCACGTTTTATTTTCTTTATTTTGGTGGTATTCAACTTTGATAAATACTGGTCAATACTAACAAAAATGCGGTCATATTCATACCGGTACCTAGAAAAACTCGTATAATTTTTTATTGAGGAATCCAGTTCCTCAATTTCGACCAGGAAGTAATCGACCATGATCTGGTAGTGAATACAAAATAGATCCAAAAGTTCTATCCCATGTTTGTCGAACAGGGAAATCAGAGCTTTGTGAAATACTGATCCCTCAATGACCCAGTAGGGAACTGCCATTGTCTAAGCCCCTTCGGAATTATCTTTAAGTTAATACAGTCTCTAAAGTATGCTACTTCCAGATGTAGCTTCCATACTTTACACAGTTTCTCATCAAACACAGACAATTTGGAGGCTAGATCCATGCTTACCTCTTGATCAACTTCTATTCTGTTGCTCGAGTGTACTTCAGTAAAAGAAAAAGATCTCTGTACCCAAGAGCTCAGATTTTCAATTCGTGTAATATTATTGTCCGTCTGATGATTCTCTACCTGGGTGCGTCTTGGACTGATTTCGTCAGCTGTCTCGCTTCTACGAACACAGTTAGAGACTTATTCTCAAGGAGACCAAAATTTATCTTTAAGCGTGGTAACAACTTGAAAGAAATTTTACAAGCTAATAGTCGAAGATTTACCACTAAAGAGGGGATATTTAAGTGTAATATGTGTAGGGTTTGTAAATACATTGATGAAGGCGTTAAGTTTAAAATAGGTAGCTTGACATACAAGTCCAATGGGAGGTTTAATTGCAGCAGTAAACAAGTAGTATATCTAGCTAAATTATACACTGTCCAGCTTTCTACATCGGTAAAACCGATAGAAAGCTTAGTGAAAGAATATACGAGCACATTTATTGTATTAATAGAAATAAGTTAGAAAATGCACTAGCTAGACACATTAGTGAGTTTAATGGCCATGAATTTAAATTTAGGGTTATTGAGCAATTGGAGAAAGACAGAAGGGGAGGACCAGAGTCTTTGAAACTGGAGAGGAAGGAACTTTTATGGCAGCTCAGGACAAATGCCTGCCAATATCCAGGCATTAATGAAATGAGCTCCATTATGTGTATTTTAAGGTTAAAAAACCTAATTAGGTAACAAAATATGATAACATGAAATGAAATAAAATAAAATAAAATGATTGATCACCCAGCATAAAATAAAATAAAATAAATTAAATGGAATAAATTAAATAATCAATAAAGTAGAGATTTATCTTATTAATTATTAAATGTTATAGGTATGTGTGTGTATACATATATATATATATATATATACATATATATATATATATATATATATAGATTCATGTATATATTCTATTATATGTATGTATATACACACTTTTTATTATTTTTACATTTTCATGCACTTTACCTGTTTGTGGTGTATTTTTGTATTTATTTATATGCATTTTTACTTTATTGTATATGTATCTATATATATATATATATATATATATATATATACATATATATATATGTATGTATCATTTATTATACATACATATATATATATATATATATATATATATATATATATATATATATAGTTCCCGTTTAGAAACGCGAACTGAAACAAACTCGAAACGCAAAATCACGACACAGGAAGCGCGAAAGGCAGGAATCTCGAAAATGCAATATACCGAACACCAGAAAACACGTACGGTACACAGAAATATCGAAAAAATCTCGAATAACCCCCAAACACTTTATTAAACAAATTCAAGTATCCCTCTTGTTCCAAATAAAAAATATATTCGATATCCACAGCAATACAACCGTCGTGCAGGAAAACGAAATATAAACCCATCCTGATGTGAAACTTTAAACAGCACGTCCACTCCTACTACCAATCAAGCTGAACAGTAGTAATCGCAACATCCCATAGTCCTCAGACCTTTAGCAATCTCGCAATAGCCATAAGAAACTCCATCGTACTGTAGCTGCCTCTATTCTTCACAACTTGCTGGAACTGTAAATGACGACGTACAACCTTCCACTTCTTCGGTGACGGAGGCGCACCACAACTTGAGCTCATCCACTCTGTCCTGTTCCCTAGCTAATATTCTCATCAGTACACACAGATCTGTTTACCTATGCCCCAGTATGCTTCAACACTGTTTTGTGTACGAGGCAAAAACAAGGCGTTTAACTGCTCCACATTCCAAAACGTAATAGGGAACAGTGGTGGGAATTTTGAAAAACCAGTAGTTCGAGTACAAAACTTACGAGGTTTACCATGAACATACCATTCAGAAAAATATCGTAACAATTCAATGCCTTCAGTAGGGAATTCTGCTTTAACCTCATTGAATGCTGTAAGCACATCGCTCTCTGGTAGGAATGCTAAGGCGATCAAACATTTAACATGCAACTGAAAATGAAACCCCGTGTTATACAAGTGAGCTAAACCCAACTGTTGAACTTTCCGCCATATATTTTGTGAGAAATGAAACAAACATCCCTTGGCTGTTACACCCTGTAGATTGTTAAGTATACTTCTCCTAGCTGCAATTTCAAAGTCGCTCAAAACATATTTCACAGACACTTCTAAACCATGTTCATCCATCAACCGTAACACAGAATTCCACATGTTATTGTACGCCTTCAATGACTTCTTATTCATAATACAATATAGTAATGGTACACTCTTATGGTACCCTCCGTACTGAATCATGCCATGTATACTGTATAACTGCCTGCACATTCTACCCTTGTAAAAATAGGTCCCATCAACAAGCCAAATCGTTGCAGTGCTTAGGTCAATTAAATTTTGCTTAGTAGTAAAGATGGCCACCGCTGTATCTGACATAACATCAACTACACATTTATTCAGAAATACTGGATTTCATAGGGAACTCTGTGACATTTATCTCTTGTAAATGCTGGATACGGGAGCTACTACAGTCCGACACTTTACGGCGAATCCTACGGACCTGTTGTGCTAGTTGTTTACGGGGAGGCAAACTAGGTGTAATAACACTTGAAGTTGAAGCTAGTACATCATCGACAAGCAAGCAAGGGTTATCTCTAGAGTTGCTTGCCTTTACTTTTAAAGTATTGCACACTCTATACTGCTCAATAGCAACAGGGTCTCCGGGATGGAAATGAGCTACAGATTTTAATAGTTGCTCCCCGGTAGGCACACTTATTGACACGGCCCTACCTCTACACTTTTCTTCCCGTTTCCATTTGCAGCACCAATAGCTCTTCTGTTCACATATCTTTTCCCTATGTAGTACATATCCATCTAACAACAGCACCGCACCTCCTTTCTGCGATGATACAGTGCTATAAACAGCACCAATAGACCCTGGAACATTATAGCTTCGATCCTTGTACTGCATAGTAGCGGTAAGACCATATATCCGGCATCCACTTGCAATTTCTCTACTTTAAGTTATGCTGTCAGTTTGTGCTTCTCGTCTTTCGTGATTTTGCTGATTCGCGCTTGTACTCTCGGGATATTACGTTTCGGTCATCTTGTAATTCGCGTTTCTAAACGGGAACCATATATATATATATATATATATATATATATATATATATATATATATATATATATACATATATATTTGTTATACACTAATGTTATTATCAAATGTTATGGTCTCTCCATATGTGCCTTCTACGAGGATTTAATGTCATATTTTTAGCATTTAACAAATCATCAATTATTAACTGCATTGCTTTTGATACGAGTACATACTTTTAAATGTACCCGAATAGGGATATAGGTACACACATATATTTGAGTGTATATATAGTTATATTCGTGTATATCATTTTATGAGTACAGATTCAGTTTATTGTTTTTAAATATTTTTTAAAAAAATTATGAAAATTTGAATACCGAGGTTATACTAGATAGGGTATGTTTGTCTGAATCATGTTTTGTGTCTTTAAGGGAGTAAATTGATTAATTAATGATTGTTACAATATTATTATAAATGGCGGTTATTTGATGTTTTCCGTTCTTTCTGAAGAAGTTAGGGCAGTGGCCTTGACGAAAAGTGTACTGATATTTTAACGCACTTAAAATAAAACATAGAGTCGGTTCGAGTGGCGAGTTGGAGTTCGTGTACTGTTTTAGTTTGGAGGTCTTGATACTTTTTCTTGGTTTGTCTTAATTTACAACCTTTACTCTGATTTATTTATTTTTTTAATACCAGCATGTAGTGTGCTATTTTTTTTTCAATCAGATTGTGCCTGCAGATGATCTGGTGTGGTATGTGCATTACCTGGTTAACAAATATAAATACAATACCTACAATAAGCATGCAGTTCTCCAATATAAAATGCATCATGGGTAAAATATGTAGTAAATATACTAGCAATGTCAATGCTTTGGTATATGAAGAGCAACATTTCTCTAGTAGCAAAATGTACAGTGTGTATAAATAGCCAAAGGAGCAGAAAAACTATACCAACAAGAAGCACCACTTCTCAAACAGGTTAAGGTGGAGAAGCTGCACTGTTAAAAAGCCCTCACCTTGAAGACAGTACAGCTGTGTAAGAACTTATCATACCAGTAGATGTCCTACTTTTCACTGTTGCAGTATTCCTTATAAAAAGGGATATCCTGCTGCCCTTAGCTCACTTAGGACTATAAATTACCACTTCAGGGTTAGCAATAAGATTCCTAAATAGGTGTTTTTTGGGCATCCAGAACCCTATACAAATAATCTGGTTCCTAGGAGCAGGTAGCGGGGAATCGGGCTGCAGAGAGTCAAAAATGCCATTATCCACAACTTCTAATACAGGATGAATGACCAAAGGTTTATGATAAGGAACCTACAAAAAAATCTCTAATTCTTTCTGGACTAAGGGAAGACCTGAGCTATCCAATGGAAAAAAATCCATTTCATGGAGTATTTTGCCAAAGATGAAATCCTCAGATAGTGAAGGTGAGAAAAGGACTGCCACTGAGGGCACATATGGCGTATGAGCCAGTAGGAATTTACATATGCCAACTCTTCCTCATTTGAGTAAATACAAATCTGTGGATTCCTTGTGGTGGTGATGGGGGGGGGTCCTGCCTAAACAGATTCTGTAGTAGTAGGAAGCTTAGTAGGACTGTGCTGCCTGGAAGCCACAATCTGAATGAGGTCCTCAGCATAAGTAGGTCCTGCTGGTAGGCCTGATGGGGCTGGAAGCCAGAAAGCAAGACAGAAAAAATATTTTTGTTCTGGCCTTAGGCATGGTGGTGAGTGGCACTGGAAGTACTGAGTACTGGGACCAGACTGCGGGCTTGTGGCTGCGGCTAGCTCAAGGTCGACTGATGACCCCTTGGAAGATTTTGGGATTCTGTCTTCCCTATCTGAAGGCCTGTCTCATGAGTCAGAAGCAAAGGCCTGCAGAGCAACCGTAGATCCAGTAGACAACCCTTTATCCTTTGACTTGTGTGGATGTGCAGGGGGCCAGGAGGCATATCAGGCTCCAAAAGGTATATAGCAGTGGCCTCTGACATATCCCCCAGACACTGAAAAGTATTGCAAGAGTCTTCAGTCTGCAACACTTACAAGTCTAGGTGGACTAGCTGATAGCAAAGCTGTCCATTTGCCATTCTTAAAAGTTTCAGATTCTTCTCCCTACACTAGCCCATTTGCCATTTTAAATGATTCAGACTCTTCTCCCTACACTAGCAAGAGGGGTTCAAAATCAGAAGAACCAGCAGATGACACAGTATATATGAGGTTCCATGACAACCTCTTTCTATTTCTAAAAACTGTTCAAGTGACTTAACCAAACAACAGAATAGTGCTTTTGTTAAAGTGAGCACAGTGGTGAGAGTTCGGTACATCATGCTATAATCCCAGGCAAGACAAACACAGGGTATGATAATCCCAAAGTGAAATCTGTTTTCTACAATCCAGACCAGTATTAGTTGTAGTACACATCTAACAGAAGCAAACAAGAGAATACAATGAAAATTTCCCCAATGGGGGACACAGCTTTGTGAAGAAGTCTGGTTTGGACTGACTGATGCAGTCTGTAAAACTGGGTGATTCTGCCTACAATGGCAAGAATGAGCTGTACAAAAATTCTGACTGAAGACCCTTAAACCTAGGCACCCTAAGTGAGGTGCAAGCCATCTCCAGCCCAGGAAGGGCTTAAAATCTCTGGTATTTGGGCTGGCCAAGGGCTATTACAGCAAGAATAATCCACCTTACTTCAGCAACAGTAAAACATGATCTAGCTCCTGTTCAGCTTTACTTCAGGGTACTTTTCTGGAAGCACACACCACTACCAATGCATCAATTTTTATTTGCTTGTGACATTCTCCGGATAAGCTTACTATGCCTATAAACAAATCAACAGTTATGCATGTTAGCATCATCATGGCTCTGTACAGTTTCTTAGATGTCTCTGTAACAATGTGCCTAATTCAGAACACGTGCAGTCTTTGCTTTCACAAAGTCAATTTGTTTTATCATTCCTAGCTTATCAAAAGCCAAAATGTCAGGAGAACTGTATATAAAAAGACTGAACTTTTAGACTTACTCTTGTGTCAGCATTTTCTGTCCTTATGATGCCACCTTGAAGCTGGAACAGGTTAACAAAGACAGAACTTTTTCTTCAGTACCAAAAAGAGACAGAATCTTAAAAGTATCTTCTCATAAGATCCTTCATTCTGCAGTAGTACCTACATTTCACATTCTTACCATTAATTATCAGTATTTATTTCCAAAAGTCAGCCTTGAACACCTGACTCATTGCTGCAGAGGCATTTACAGACTTCACAGTATCAGTTTGACTTCAAAAGTACCCTCAAATAGCTAATTTTCATATTCTGTTCAATGTTCAATTTCATCTCAACAAATCTGCATTTAAACATACTAGAGAAATGTCCCTTTGTAACACAAACTTTGCAGAACAGATTAATAATTATCAATTATTCCTGCTTAAAACAATGCAGTGTTTTCTCGGGCTTCATCTTTGTTATAGTGCACTGCTGCACAACTCTTCTTTATAGACATTACTTTTACAACACATCCTGCTTTTATTTTTCGTTTTGCCTTATTAACTGACTCGCATTCCACTTTGCACATTTCCTTTACATCAGCTATTCCTTTTAGATGTGCACTGGTAATTTCACTTGTTCAGCCTAGAACCACAGCATTTGAGGAAGTCAGCACTGCTTCAAAAATCTCACCTTTTGCTTCATTATGTCTTATACCACAAATTATTCTCTTCCTAAAGAATCATGCAGTTCACCAAATTGGCCCTCTTTGGTTCCACTCTTTAAGCTTTGGACAGAGGCCTGGGCTTAAACCCCATTTCTGCAACCACGACATGCCAACAACATAATAAATAAGACACAGACAACAGATGTGATCTAACATCCATGAAGTCTATATTCAACTACATTATGTGACTTCTGTGCATGACGTGACATAAAACTCAATTCAGGTAAAGCATGCACCCAATATTTAACAGATGTAGGCCCCTTGCTGTCACTCAGAAGTTTCTGAAGGAAAATGTGTTTGCTAACAACATTCTCAGAAAGAGTACAACAAATGACAAAACTGAAAACTGTTTTTGTGTTGAAGATTATCTTGTTTATTGTTGTTACAGGGGGTTCTTTTATTTATTGAACCATATGGAATTCAAATGTCATCCTTAACTACTTTTCTCTGCATAACTGAAGTACTGACACACGTACCAATGAAAGTGGCTGTTATACATCTTGAGCAGGGACAGTGACAAGGCTACTCTGATACTTTTGTATCTGGCTTCAAGTACTTGTTTTGGGGAGTAGACAAAGCTGATGTGCCTGCCTCAGTGAAACTTGTAGATGACAACTGATCACGAAAAGTACAGTTGTGTCCACTTACCATAAATGTAGATGTTCGGGTGTATTCACTGTTGCAGTCATTACATTTGGGTTACCTGCTTGCAGGTTGCCCTCAGTCGGCCTGATTAAAAAATTATTGGGTCCTGCGTCGGTTGCTGCCCCTTCTTCCATGACGTCAGGTCGTCAGGGGTATAAAACATGCAGCCGACGCCATTACATCAGTTTTTCTTGTCCCAGATGTCAGGAGCCCCCCAAATGGGAAGCAATTAAACATAAAAGCACAAAGATATACCTCCAACAAAAAAGCAAATACACCAAAAAGGCTTTTAAGCATAGTAAAGAAAGTAGAGGTATAGCCAAAAGAAGTCAGGGGGCTGGAGGGAGGGTAACCAGGACTGCAACAGTGAATACACTCGAACATCTACATTTATGGTAAGTGTACACAACTGTACTATGTTCTTCGTGTTTCACTGTTGCAGTCATTACATTTGGGTAGATTCCCAAAGCTATGGTTGGGAGGAGAAGTTTAGATAGCATTAGGGCCAGCTATAAGGCCCTGCAAGACTGCAGTGGCAAAGTCAGCTCTGGATTTAGAGAAAACTGGCAAATGATAATGCTTGGTGAAAGTATGTACAGACCTCCAGGTAGCAGCTTCTAGGATGTCCCTGGTAGGGATGCCTCTGAGAAAGGCTGTCGAGGTAGATGCAGCCCTGGTGGAGTGAGGTCTGATCCCCTGGGGGATAGGTTTTCCATGGTGCTTATAGCAGAAATAAATGCAATGGCTTCTCCATCAAGAAATGGTTTGCTTTGAAATAGACTTTCCCTCTGCCCCTGTAGAAAATTTTACCAGCACTTGTTCAGATTTCCTTTGAGGTTTAGTCCTGTCCAAGTAGAATCTAGGTTGTCTGTGCACATCTAAGGAATGTAGTATCCGTTCCCCTTTATTCTGTGGATTGGGAAATCAGATTGGCAAATGAATGGACTGATTAAGATCCATACTGGATACCACCTTGGGCATGAAGGATGGATTAAGGATGGATTGGTTCTGAGGGACACCCTGTCCACATGAAAGATGATGAAAGACTCCACTGCCATAAGGGCCTGTAATTCAGATACCCTTCTAGCTGAAGTGACTGCTAAAAGGAAAGCTGTTTTCCAAGAAAGAAATTTTAAGTCTGCAGTAGCAGCTGGCTCGAAAAGGAGGTAGAGTGAGTTTCTCCAAGACAAAGTTAAGGTCCCAGGGCTGGGGTTGGAGCTCTCCTCGGTGGTCTCAAATTTTTGGCACCACTGAGGAACTGCTTGAGCAGTGGATGAGAGAAGAGGGGAGGTTCTGTGTTATAATGAGCTGAAATGGCTGAGGCGTGGATTTTAATGGAGGAAAAAGGCAGGCCCTTGTGAAGCATCTCAGTTAAGTATTGTAAAATCTGAGGTAAATTGGGCGCTGCTGTGCTCATCCTTTGAGATTGGTTCCAGGCACAGAATCTTTTCCATTTTTCAGCATAAGATTTTCTAGTACTAGGCCTCCTCGCCTCTAAGATGATATTCATCACGGGTTTGTTGAGGGATGGTAAAGGAGATATTAAGTAATTAGCCAGGCTGCAGGGTTCAGTGTTGGAAGCTGAGGGTGCAGAATCTGGTTCTCCTGCTGAGACAGCAGGGAAGGAGTCTGATGCAGGTGCCATGGAGATAACTGTGACACACTGCACAGGCGGGGGTACCAGTGTTGGCGTGGCCAGTCTGGCGCAATCAAAATCATCCTTGGTTTGTCCTGCTTGATTTTTAGTAGTACTTTAGAGAGCAGAGGCTGTGGGGAGAAGGCATAGACTGATAGGTTTTTCCAGCTGAAGTTCAGAGCATCCACTTTCCAGGCTTGTTTGTGGGGAGTCCTTGTGCAAAATTTGTTCAATTGGTAGCTCTGGGGAGAGGCAGACAGGTCTATATCTGGGCTCCCCCATTTGCTTGTCAACATGTTGAAAATCCTTGTTTCCAGTTTCCACTCGTATGGGTACATGAGGTTTCTGCTTAGTCCGTCTGCCAGTGTATTTAATTTTCCTGGCAGGAATTGAGATTGTAGGTGCACTTGGTAGCTCAAGGCTGTGTTCCACAATGCCATGGCTAGTCTGCAGAGGGGGTAAATGTGTATCCCCCTGCTTGTTGATGTACCACATAACAGTGTTGTTGTCCGTCTTTACCATTAGTTGTCCTGGAAGAATGTGGTCCTTGAAGGCTGTCAGAGCATGCATTTTACTTGGGTTCCATTTGCTCTGAATGCATTTCCCTGCCAGGTGAGCCGCCCATGCATAGTCTGATGCATCTGTTGTTAGGGTTTGGGCGGCAGGGGGTGGTGTGAAAGGTAGTCCCTTGTTTGGGTGGCAGGCCTCTGCCCACCAAAGGAACTCAATGCGTAGGCAAGGTATGATAGGAATCATTGTTTCTAGGTCTTGAGGATGTTGACACCATAGGCTTTTTAGATACCACTGTAGTTTCCTCTTGCAATGGAATTAGAAGAATGCAGGAGGCCATGAACCCCAAGGCTTGCAGTATTTGTCTTGCAGATGATAGGGTTTTTGTGGCCACTTGTTTGAAGTAGGCTGTCAAATTTTTTTGCTTTTCTGGTGTAAGGTAAGCCATCTGGGAAGTTGTATTCAAGCTTGCTCCCAGGAATATAACTTGTTGACAGGGTACCAGGTGTGATTTCTTTTCATTTATGGTGTACCCAGACAAGTTAGAACCCTTTTAACAAAGTATGTCCTGGCTTTCTGCCTGAATTAGACAATCGTCCAGGTATGGATATATTTGAATATTTCTTTGCCTGCAAAATGCAATAACTGGAGCTAGGCACTTTGTGAATACCGTGGGCGCAGTAGATAAGCCAAAGGGCAGTGCAGAGAACTGATGGTGTGTGTAGCCTGCTTTGAAGCATAGGTATCTTCAGCAAGATTCCCTGATTGGGATGTGCAGGTATGCTTCTTTTAAATCTAGTATTGCCAACCAGGCATCTTTGCCTAGCATAGGAAGTAATTGGTGAAGAGTCAGCATCTTGAATTTTGGAATCTCCAAAAAGGTGTTTAGAGTAGACAGGTCCAGGATAGGATGCCATGAATTGTCTTTTCTGGGTACCAGGAAAAGTCTTGAGTAGAAACCTTGTCCATTTTCTTCTTCTGGTACCAGTTGAATAGCCTCCATGCTTGAGAGAGAAAGTACTTGGGCCTCTGGCCACTGATTTGGGGGTAGTTCCAGCCATTCACTTGGTGTTGGCAACGTGTGTAAGTGAAATCCGTATCCCTGGGACACTATATTTAAAACCCATTTGTCCTGGGTAATGAGTTCCCAATTCTTTGCATGAAGAGCAACCCCCCCACACAAAGGGGCAGTCAGTTGATAAGTGCTTGGAAATTTTAAAAGGAAGTCATTGCAACAGTTTACCATAGGGGGGAGTCTTATTATTCCCAGACTTGGAAGTGGAGCCCCCCTCCTACTGCTAAGGTCTGCGAGTCCCCTGGAACTGAAACCTGGGGTTTTTGCTGTGTCTGGGTTTGGCTGGAAAGGACCAATTCTTAGAGGGCCAGTGCCTACTAAATCTAGGGGGCTGAACTAAAAATCTTTAACAGTTTGCATAGATTTAGCTTTATTTTCCATCTTTTTAAGAACTTCCTCAGCTTTGTTGCCAAACAGGCGGTCCTGATTTAAAGGAGCATCCAACAATTTAGCTTTAAAATGATCAGGCAAACATTGTTCCTTATGCCAAGCATGCCTTCTGAGCACAGACCCAGTAACAGCAGCCCTGCAAGAGGCCTCTAATGAATCAAAACCACATTGCAAAATATGTTTTCCAACTTGTTCGGCAGAATGCATTAAATCCTGTAATTCTTTATTTTCCAGGAATCAACATCATTTTCTATTTAAGCAGTCCAATTACATGTTGCTGATATTTTAACATATGAAACTGGCAGTTTAAAGCCCTAATGGCCAAGGTTGCAGAAGTGTAAACCTTCTTACCCCATCTATCCAGCTCCCAGGAGTGTCTATCAGAAGGGGTAGGATTTTTAGCAGTAGAAGCTTTAATGCCCTTGGGCCCCTGTGAAATAGTCTCTGGATCTGCAATAGGAAAGGACAAATCCAGATCATCAGAAGAGTCAGAAAAAACAGAATCCTGATCAGAAGATTCATAATCAACCTCAGTCCTAGGCCTCTTAGAAGGGGGGGGGGGGGTTGGCTACCCCCGATTAGAGTTATTAGATCTTCAGACATTCTTATTTGTTTTTTTAGGCATAGAGGCCAGAGCATATGGCCTGACATGGATAGAGATTTAGGCCCAAGTAATGAAGGAGGCATCGATTTAATATGCAAGTCCGTAGGCCTGAATACACCTTCAGAAGCCGGTGCCTGCACAGCGGCTCCGGACCCATTCAAGGTAGAGACATCCGCGGGTTCCACAATTGAAGCATCTCGCGGCATACCGGACTCCGAATGGGTCTCAGTAGAGGCCTGCGAATCAGAAGTAGCGGGTATCAGGGGCTGCAAAAGTGCCTCACTGAGTACCGGCGAACTAGGGACAGGCTTAGGAGAAGCGCCGTAGGCAGTTTTGGACATCGGCGGCCTGTCTCTGTCTTTATCGTTGCATTTTTTCGGAATCCCGGTAGTCAGATGGCTTACCGACAACATTTCTGGATAATTAAACAGATAACCAAAATATTTAGAGGCAAAAATATACCGACGATGGATAGTGCGCTGATTAAAGTACAAAACCGACAGCAAGGTACATTGTGGTAAGGGCCTAGGCATGGAATACAGTACGAATGAAAGTCTTTATGAGGTATTTGCTTTCCACAAGTAATGCAATTATTAACTTTTACTGACACCGGTAAGGAGCAAGAAAAAAAGTTTCCCCAACGGGGGTACTTAGCTTTAGTTGAAGACTTCGGTTCTGAAACTCGAAAACGAAAATTTCAGGAGTCTGCTGACTGGCACTTGCGAACTGCTTTTGCTTCAGGCAACGCATGGCAAGAAAGACCGATGTAATGGATTTGGCTGCATGTTTTATACCCCTGACGACCTGACGTCATGGAAGAAGGGACAGCAACCGATGCAGGACCCAAGACTTTGTTAATCAGGCCGACTGAGGGCAACCTGCAAGCAGATAACCCAAATGTAATGACTGCAACAGTGAAACACGAGAAACATCTGCAATGGCCAACATTCCTTTCTAAGGATACAAGCAGTCCTCTTTTGAATATATTTCTCCATGTTACTTGTCTCTACTGTTGGAACAAAACATTTTCTTGCACTTCTAAAGTTTATTCTCATTTTCTCGTAAGAATGCATTCAAAACTTTAAAAATCAGTAACTCAGTAATGAATGAATTTTGAGTTTGAAAATGTAGATGTGCAGGACTCTTGACAAGGAACATTTACCTAGACTTTTTTCTTGGAAGAGACTTCTTTTTCTTTCGGCTGTTCCCATTAGGGGTCGCCACAGCGGATCATCCATTTCTATTTCTTCCTGTCCTCTGCATCTTGGTCTGTTACACCAACCACCTGCATGTCCTCTCTTACTACATCTATAAGCCTCATCTTAGCCCTTCCTCTTTTCCTCTTACCTAGCAGTTTCATCCTTAGCATCCTTTTCTCAATATACCAAACATCCCTCCTCAGCACATGTCCAAACCAACACAATCTCACCTCTCTGGCTTTGTCTCCAAACCGTCCAACCTGGGCTAACCCTCTAATATACTTATTCCTAATCCTGTCTACCCTCGTCACACCCAGTGCAAATCTTAACATCTTTAACTCTGCCACATCCAGCTCTGACTCCTGCCTTTTTGTCAATGCCGCTGTCTCCAACCCATATAACATAGCTGGTCTCACTACCCTCTTGTAGACCCTTCCCTTTCACTCTTACTGGTTCTCGTCTGTCACAAATCACTCCTGACACTCTGCTCCACCCATTCCACCCTGCCTGTACTCTCCATCTCTCTTCCACACTTGCCATTACTCTGAACTGTTGATCCCAAGTATTTAAACTCATCCACTTTCGCCAACTCTACTCCCTGCATCCTCACCATTCCTCTATCCTCCCTCTCATTCACACACATATATTCTGTCTTAGTCCTGCTGACCTTCATTCCTCTCCTCTCTACAGCATATCTCCACCTCTCCAGGGTCTCCTCAACCTGTTCCCTACTCTCACTACATATCACAATGTCATCTGCAAACATCATAGTCCACGGGGACTCCTGTCTGATCTTGTCTGTCAATCTGTCCATCACCACTACAAATAAGAAAGGGCTCAGAGCTGATCCTTGATGTAATCCCACCTCCACCTTAAACGCATCTGCCACTCAGACTGCACATCTCACCGCTGTCACACTACCCTTGTACATATCCTGTACCACTCTTACATACTTCTCTGCCAGTCCCAACTTCCTCATACAATACCACAACTCCTCTCTAGGCACCCTGTCATATGCTTTCAATGAGTCCACAAAGACACAATGCAACTCCTTCTGACCTTCTCTTGTACTTCATCAACACTCTCAGAGCAAACATCGCATTTGTAGTGCTCTTTCCTGGCATGAAACCATACTGCTGATCACTAATCTGTGATCCTTCAGTGGTAGCAACTCTCACTCGCCCACAAACTAGTAAACCATCCTCTAAATGTCCCACCCCTCCAGAATCTATTCCAACCCTATCGCACCACCAGACCACTAAGATCCAGCAACAAAAATCACTTGCAGATCACTAAAGCCAATAACTCTGCTGTGAAGCACTATTCTCTTGCACCATAGCCAAATTATGGAACTCCCTCCCACCCACAATTACCTCCATACCATCATGCACCCACTTCAAAACTTTACTAAAAGCGCACCTAACAACATGCTGGCTATGTCCTTGCAACTCCTACTCTAATATCACCCAACCCATCCAACCACTACCTTTCTTTCCACTCCACTAACTACCTTGATTATAGCAAGCTCAGATGCTCATAAGCTTAGTATATATTATACAGCAGGAACTTCTTATTGTAACATTTGTTAATGTCTGTTATGTACTTCACAGATAAAGATTCTAGTTGTCTACTGATGTACTATGTTCTTCATCTGTAAATATGTTGTAAGTAATTGCTATGTTAAATTGTTAATCGCTATGTAATCTAATGTAACTACTGTCTGTTTATTTTAACTGTGGAGCTTTTCTCCCCGGGCCTCCGCTGAAAATGGACCTACGTCCAGTCGGACACTCCCAGTCAAGAAATGTAAATAAAATAAATAAATAGTAAATAAATAAATAATCATCACCTCCCTTCTTAACCTAGCTTCTACTACTCTTTCCCATAATTTCATGCTGTGACTGATCAGTTTTATCCCTCTGTAGTTACTACAGCTCTGCACATCACCCTTACTCTTAAAAATCGGTACCAAAACACTTTCTCCACTCCTCAGGCATCCTCTCACTTTCCAAGATTTCATTAAACAATCTGGTTAAAAATTCCACCGTCATTTCTCCTAAACACCTCCAAGCTTCCCACAGGTATGTCATCTGGACCAACAGCCTTTCCATTCTTCATCCTCTTCATTGCTATCCTTACATTCTCCTTGCTAATCCATTGCACTTCCTGATTCACTATCCCCACATCATCCAACCTTCTCTCTTCTCTCATTCTCTTCATTCATCAGCCCATCAAAGTACTCTTTCCATCTGTTCAACACACTCTATTCGCTTGTGAGTACATTTTCCTCATTATCCTCTATCACCCTTACCTGCTGCACATCTTTCCTAGCTTGGTCCCTCTGTCTAGCCAATCGGTACAGGTCCTTTTCTCCCTCCTTAGTGTCCATCGTTTCATACAACTCTCCATACGCCTTATCGTTAGTCTTTGCCACCTCTCTCTTTGCCATGCACCTCATCTCCTTATACTCCTGTCGACATTCTTCATCTCTCTGACAATCCCACTTCTTCTTCGCCAACCTCTTTCTCTGTATACTCTCCTGCACTTCCTCATTCCACCACCAGGTCTCCTTGTCTTCCTTCCTCTGTCCAGATGTCACACCAAGCACCTTTCTAGCAGTCTCCCTTACTAGCTCTGCTGTAGTTACCCAGCTGTTCAGTAACTCTTCATTGCCACCCAGTGCCTGTCTTACCTTTTCTCTGAACTCCACCTCAGAATCACCCTTTTTCAATTTCCACCATTTGATCCTTGCTGCTAACCTCCATTCTATGCTGCCTAACTACACTTTCCCCCGTCACCACTTTACAGTCTCCAATCTCCATCAAACTGGCCCTCCTGCATAGGATATAATCCACCTGTGTGCATCTCCCTCCACTCTTGTATATCACCCTATGCTCCTCCCTCTTGTTATAATATGTATTCACCATAGCCATGTCCATCTTTTTTGCAAAATCCACTACCATCTGACCTTCTGCATTCCTTTCCTTAGCATCATACCTACCAATCACTTCCTCACCCCCTCTGTTCCCTTCACCAACATGCCCACTGAAATCTGCGCCAATCACCACTCTCTCACCCTTGGGTGCAGTCATCACCACTTCAGCAAACTCACTCCAAAATGTTTCTTTCTCATCCATACCACACTCAGCTTGCGGAGCATATGCACTAACAACATTCATCATTACACCATCAATTTCCAGCTTCATAAAACATCACTCTTTTCACCTCCAAAACACTCTTGGCATAATGTTCCTCCAGGATAACTCCTACCCCATTTCTCCTCCCATCCACACCATGACAGAACAATTTGAACCCGCCTCTAATACACCTGGCCTTACTTCCCTTCCACCTGGTCTCTTGCACACACAATATATCAACCTTCCTTCTGTCCATCATATCAGCTAGCTCTCTCCCTATACCAGTCATATTGCCAACATTCAAAGTTCCTACCCTAACTACCACACTTCTAAACTTTCTCCTCTCTTCCTGCATTCAGGCATGCCTTCCCTCTCTTCTTCTCCTTCTCCTCCTTCGGCCAACAGTAGCCCAATTTCCGCCAGCAACCTATTAGCTAACAGCACTAGTGGCGGTCATTGTTAACTCGGGCATTGACCAATCCTGTATGTAAATCTGCATTGTTTTCCGCATATCTCATTTGGCAAATGTTTTGTGCCAGTTGCCCTTCCTGACGCAACCCTCCCCATTTATCCAGGCTTGGGACCAGCACGAAGAAATGCATTGGCTTGTGCATCCCCAAGAGACTATGCATTTTTAAATGTATTTATTCACAACTGCCAACTAAACATATGTTGCAAACTTGGGTGTACATGCATTTTGGTATAAACCATGGACAGGGCCGGCCTTGGGCTTCATGGGCCCATCCATTGCCTTCCCCTCACAAAAACACCAGACGCCCCCATCTTGGCCTACCCACACAATCTAGATTACTTCATTCTTCTCTTTTCAGTTCGTCTTACTTGCTCTTCAGTTTGTTACTGCATCTTCTCATTGTATCAACACAATATAAGTAGGCAGGACTGCTCTCTAATAACTGTAGCAAACTACTGTGTTAAGCTGGGGCCCACAAGGCCCCCAGAAGCCACAGGGATTTCTAGATGCTTTTCAGGTAAGTTCACTTTACAGTCTTTCTTTCTTTTTTTTTACTTATTTTATTCATAAGGAATAAGAATGTTATGGTTAGATCTAGTAATAACTGTTAAGGGGGGGTGGGTATATTCATAGGAAGGTTTATGCGGTTACTAGCTTTGATGTCTTTAGTACACAGATTGTTAAGAATATTAAATATTTTTGGAGCTTTTTACTTAAATTCAGGCAGTTCAACAGTTTATGCATTAACCTGATATTTTTCACAAAAGAGGGAGACATATTTGGGACGTTATTATACATGGTAAGTTTGTTAAACCAGCAGACAATCTGCATAAAAATACTGGTTAACGGTACATATAGATACTCAAGATGTTCTAGCTGTAAATATAGTGTAAATAGTTTTGCTAAGATTAATGTTTTTTTTTTAATCTGAGTGCGAAATATTATTGTTATACAAATTATTATATATGCCTTGAAATGTCCCTGCTGCCTGTTCTATACAGGGGAAAGCAAAATGCCCTTTAAAAGTTAGATTAAAAGACAGACATCAGAAATGCAGCTCTGTGGCTATGCATTTTAAAGTAGGTCATGGCACTAATTCTGAAGTTTTAAAATGTACTACTTTGGAACAAGCTGCTTCAAATGTGGAAAATTTTCACATTAAAAGAAGACTGCTTGATCAGGAATCAGTTTTATTTTGAAGTATGGTACACTGACCCCCAGTGGTTTGAATGTGGAATGCAACTGGAGATTTTTAATATAATTCAACGTAATTATTTAGTTGTTTAACTGTATTAAATAGTTTTTACGAGTGGTATACAAAATGTTTAGTCATTTAATTGTTTGTACTCCTTGAAGGCAGCTGTTTGCAGAGGCGCTAGAGTCCTTCTTTGAATAAATTTGTTTCTTTCACTTTTTTCTCCGTTTTATATATCTTCAGTTAACAACTCCTGAGGACAGTCAATGTGTCTCCTTTTACACCAATACTTCTGAGGAGCCTCTATGGTGGGATGTTCCAGAGAGGACTCTGAAGTGGTCTGGGAGACCCCTGTATGGACGGTTTCATGGCGCAACAGGGCCTGCTGTCCTTCCAGGACTAGATGAGTCAGCTCAGGTCCCAAGTGCATTCTATGTGGAACGGGTGGAACTGAGCAAGTGAGAGAAGTCCGTTCATCTGACAAGGAGTGTGCTCTCTCAACAGACTTGAGGACCAAAGTCTGGGGAGAAACCGAAGCTACTGTTCCAGGCAAACTTCGGAATTTTGCCCGGCTAAGTTCACAGCCGGACACAGCAAAGCAGAGGTATATGTGCAGAGGCTGATAGGAAGGGGCAGCTCTGAGAACTTCAGGTCAAGATGGTCCCCCCCAGAGCCAAACACAGATGCTTTGCCCCCTAAGAACATTCTGGATCATAGCCAGTCACTGCCAGCTGGATCAGAGATGGTCCCAGAACTGAAGACAGCCAAGTCTTCAGATCCTTAGTAGGCAAACTCTGGGTGACACTGGGATCCATAATCCCACAGCCGAAAAATAGATCAGGGTAGGGTAGAAATGACAATGTGATGAGGGGAAGGATCTAAGCTCCCGGATCCAGCTCTGGCCGGAGCCAGGAGAATCGCTAACAAACTGTGTTCTGAGAAATTTCATCATAAGGTCCACTTCTGTTATGGACAGGCTCCTAGTCATCCAGTCTGACTGCAAGGATGAGGCAGCAGGTGGCGATTTAACAGGAAAGGTAAAAAGGCCTCTCCTGCAAAAAAAAAAAAGGGGGGAAATGGGCCCCAGAGAAAACCTCTGCTTTGGGAGCAGAGGAGTACTGGATCCAACCACAAGAGAACATGAAAAAGGAATCAGATCGGATAGTTTATTTAGAATTCAGTGCCAAGGCTATGGAAGCAACAGATGTGGAAGAACGATCGGGGAAGTATTTTCTGCACTCCTTGGATTTCTCCTTATGTCCGTCTGTGGCTTTATTCCCCTTTGATCTGTCTGAAGGTTTCTTGGCAGAAGAGAAAACTTCACAAACAGCAGAGAAGAGCCTGAGCTTTGGATCTCAAGTCTCCAGTGGCCAAAGTTGGATTCAAGATTGTATCCAATGAGGAACGGATGGAAGAATCATCAGATTCACAAACTGTGGAACAGATCAAAAATAACAGGCAAAAACCAGGACATTCTGCAAAATTCTGGACAGCTGAGGGGTATGATGATGGCCATACAATCATTTTCTCCTTTTCTAGTCCACACAATGTATTCCAAGTTGCTCCACACAAATCAGGACAACTATCTGGATGAACACTGCAAATCATAAAATTAAATAAGTAACTAACTAAATAAATAAATAAAATAACACTTACCTCACCAATAATAATAAATACTTACCTCACAGCTTTCGTCCTGCACTATTCCTGTACTGTCCATAATTGTGCTAATTCAAAATGCCCCAGAATCCCAGGTTAAAGATACAGACAATCAGTAAAGCCAGAACTTGCTTAAAGAGATGTCCTATATTTATTTATAATCCTTTACTGCTCTGGTGACAAAAATCAGTGATTTGTCTGAGGCGGATCGCTTGCACAGTAGTACATACGATAACTGGACCTAATGTATAGGTCTTGTACAGTGGCTTGTTTGATTTAAAGAGAAAAAAAAAGAACGTTTAGGTCTAACCTCACATTACTTAACTTGAATTCTCAAATCAAGTGGAGCACCTCCTCCCTGGGGTGCATATCATGCTGAGAGGTAGGCACGTCTTGTAGTAGCAGGGCACCATGTTTTATTTTTTTAAAGCAACAGAATAATATATTTTGTTGCTCTAAAAAAATAAATTCAAAAGAGCACCCTTCCAAGCATGGTGCCTTTGGTGATCTCCAAGTTTACTTATGTATATGGCTGGCCCTGACTGTGGAAAGTTAGTTTTCATAGTTTCATACACTGGGAAACTAGATAACTGACTGAATGCCAAGAACTGTGTGATGTACAGAAAAACAGATCACACAAAGATGTCTATAGTAAATGTTTGATTTTCCTCTGCCCAACATGGACTGCTATCCACACTGTCTTTTAAGCAAGGAGACTCTGTCATCAGAAATCTCTCTAGGAGTTCACCTCCAAAAATGGGTCTAGTGTCTGCTTTTGTGCTGTCATGGTTTGGGAAAAATGTGAGAAGCATAGAGAAAAAGAGGACATAACTGAAGACTCGCGTTTCCCAAGTTAGGGTGGCACAATGGGAGGTGAGGCACATTTCCAACCTTGACTGTGGAGTCTTTTTTGGCCAAAGCCTTTGGCACACCTGCTTTGTAGGTGCCATACCTTTGGTTTCTGTCAGGTTCTCCTAGACAAACATACCCAAGGCCCTTTGACAGCTGACTATCCATATCAGTGAGGGCACACATTGTCATTTCCAAAGGGAAAAATGGGATCCATAGGATTTTGTTCAAGAAAATGTTCCTGGTAGCTGCACTGAAATTCTGATTTCCTGCCTCAAACACTGCTTCTTGCTATGTGAAGCACAAGGCATCAGAAATTAAAGTGCAGCCTAGCATGCCTCAGCCCAGTACCCCAGATGACTTCTGACTTATTAGTCCAGCTGGCTGAAAGTTGTGTGACCTTCAGCAAGTCCAAGAGACCCAAGTTAGAAACCCATCTGTTGTCTGGACCCCTTTCTACAAAAGACAGGGGTGGCTCCTTCCCAAGAGCAATATGACTCCATTGATTTAGAAGCCATTGAACTAGTTTAAGTGGGCAAGTTCCGAATGATATAAAACCTGAACTCAGACACCAAAGACATCCTGACCTTTGCTGTCCCTTGGGAGAACTATTACTTCGGGGAAATCTTGTAAAGAGAATCCAGGGAGTACTCTGAAGTCCAACAGAGCTTCAGGGGTCTCTCTGAACCTAGGCCATTATCAGTTCCTCCAGCATTAAATGTTCTGGAAGATGCATTTCACAATGCATCATTGGAGTCTGACTTCCTTCTCTCTGATCCTTGGAAGCCAGACTGGTTTTACAAGCTCAAGGATTTCCACAAACATCTATATAGAAATGTGTTGGCTAATTCACATGTGCTGTCAAGGGACCCTTATCAAAGGAGTAGTTGTGGTCCCTACCAGGAACCATATCTCAAACAGCAAGGTCAGCAGAACCTTTGACAGAGTTGGTAAAAAGGTATATACAGTGATTATAAAAAGTTTACACACCCCTGTTAAAATGCCAGGTTTTTGTGACATAAAAAAATAAGACCACAATAAATAATTTCAAAACTTTTCCCACCTTTAATATGATCTATAACCTGTACAATTCAATTGAAAAACAAACCTGTTAGGGGAAAAATATATTAAAAAAAAAAAAAAAACATACAATAAGACGGTTGCTAAGTGTGCATACCCTTAACCCTTTGATTTAATTACAGCAGTCAGTCTTCTTGGGTAGGAGTCTTACTAGCATGTCACATCTTGCCCACTCTTCCTTGCAAAAGCGCTCCAAATCTGTCAGACTGTCAGGGCATCTCTTGTGCACAGCCCTCTTCAGGTCACCCCACAGATTGTCTATTGGATTTAGGTCTGGGTTCTGGCTGAGCCATTCCAAAACTTTAATTTTCTTCTGGTGAAGCCATTCTTTTGTTGATTTGGATGTATGCTTGGGGTCATTGTCGTGTTGAAAGGTGAAATTCCTCTTCATCTTCAGCTTTCTAGCAGATATCTGAAGATTTTGGGCCAAAAGTGACTGGTATATGGAACTGTTCACAATTCCCTCCACCTTGACTAAAGCCCCAGTTTCAGCTGAAGAAAAGCAACCCCAAACCATGATACTGCCACTACCATGTTTCACTGTGGGGATGGTGTTCTTTTGATGATGCGAAAAGTTGTTTTTGCACCAAACGTACCTTTTGGAATTGTGGCCAAAAAGTTCAACTTTGGTCTCATCAGACCATAACACATTTTCCCACATGCTTTTGGGAGTCTTGATGTATTGTTTTGCAAATTCTATCCGCACCTGGATGTTTTTCTGGGTAAGAAAAGCCTTCCATCTTGCAACCCTACCCCACAGCCCAGACATATGGAGAATATGGGAGATTGTTGTCACATGTAGTACACAACCAGTACTTGCCAGAAATTCCTGCAGCTCTTTCAGTGTTGCATCTCTTTGCAGCCTCCCTGACCAGTTTTTGTCTTTTCATCAATTTTAGAGGGACGTCCAGTTCTTTGCTGTTGTCCCATATTTTCCCCACTTTTTGATGACTGTCTTCACTGTGCTCCATGGTACATCCAATGCTGTGAAAATTTTTTTGTACCCTTCTCCTGACTGATACCTTTCAATAATGAGATCCCTTTGATGCTTTGTAAGCTCTCTGTGAACCATGGCTTTTTGCTGTAGCAGGCAACTGAGTAACGTCAGGAAAATCCTACTAGGGCAGCTGAACTTTATTTGGGGTTAATCAGAGTCTCTTTAATTGATGACAGGTGTGTACCCAAGAAGACTGAATGCTGTAATTAAATCAAAAGGTGCTTCAACAAAGTACTGTACATTTTTTATATTTTTCCCCTAACAGATTTGTTTGTTTTTCAATTGAACTGTACAGGTTTATAGGTCTCATTAAAGGTGGGAAAAGTTTTGAAATGATTTATTGTGGTCTCTTTTTGTAGATCACAAAAAACTGGTATTTTAACAGGGGTGTGTAAACTTTTTATATCCACTGTATTACTTCTACTCTTTTTTGAGAAGGGCGCTTAAACTGCCAGCCCTATAACCTATCTCCAACAAATCCGGTTACAAAAAATGAGAATGAAGGCAGAGGGGACTGAAGATAAGAGAATATTAATGATAAAAACATGAGAAAATAGTTGCTCAACTTATGTGATCTATCTTTCCAAGCTAAGCATGATGCTGTGGATGTATCATGTAGGGCCAGTACCTATAGTGTCAGTAGGTATGTCACATGCCTGGCTGAAGACTATCCCCCTCCCAGATTATGTTATGACAAATTCTCAACGTCCCTTTGAATAAGGCTCTCTTCTTCAGACTCCCACCCCTGTAGGTAGAGGGTATATATATATATGATCTGGTAACAGGAAAACAAGAGATTGCAATAATGAATGGTAAGCAAACCCAAAGAGAATGTTGGGGGTCTTCAGACAGGGGACCCCCAGCAGATCAGATGCGAATCAACCTAGCTTTCCCTTCCACCTTACCTCCCTTAAGATAACCTTAACCCTTCTTCCTTCTCCTCCCTTTACACCTTATTCCCCCCTCCTAAACTAGGGTGCTTCTTGGAAAAAATATTGTTCAAGTGGCCTCCCTCATTTCCAAACACCAGATGGAACTTATCCAGTCAGTTCTAAAAAACACATGCCAGATACCAGAGCTATAGAAAAAGGAAAGTACAGTTGTGTACACTTATCATAAATGTAGATGTTCGAGTGTCTTCACTGTTGCAGTCATGACTGTAGGGTTCTCCCCTGCTGGCAGGCAGTCCTCGGTCGGCCAGAATCCCAAAGTCTGGGTCCGGCGTCGGCTGCTCAGCCATGCTCCCTGACGTCAGAGCGCCAGGAGTACAAAGCTGGCAGCCGACGCCATGTTCTCCAGTTTTTCTTGCCCCAGATGTCAGGTGTTCCAAAATGAGTAAAATCCCATACCCTTTGCAAATACACCTCAGAAGAAGGGTGAAGAAGGAACCACACAAAAGAAAAATAAGAGGGGACAGGAGGGAGGGAACAGACTGCAACAGTGAAGACACTCTAACATCTACATTTATGGTAAGTGTGCACAACTGTACTATGTTCATCGTGTTTCACTGTTGCAGTCATGACTGTAGGGTTGAATCCCAAAGCAGAAGAAAAGGGAGGTGGTCATAAAGTAGAGGGGGCGGCTAAAAGGCCCTGCAAGACTGCAGAAGCAAAGCCTGCCCTAGACTTAGAGTAGAGAGGTAGATTGTAGTGCTTAGAAAAAGAATGCACTGAACTCCAAGTTGCAGCTTCCAAAATGTCTTTGGTAGGAACTCCCCTGAGGAAGGCAGCTGAAGTGGCAGCAGCTCTGGTAGAGTGAGTCCTTATACTCCCTGGGATTTGCTTTCTATGGTGTGAATAACAAAATCTGATTCCATGAGCAATCCATTTAGAAATGGTCTGTTTTGAAATGGCTTTACCTTGGGAACTTGAAGCATAAGAAACAAACAATTGCTCTGATTTCCTGATGTCCTTGGTTCTGTCCAGGTAAAAACGTAGTTGTCTGTGTACATCCAAGGAATGCAAGATCCTTTCCCCCCATTTTGAGGACTGGGGAAAAAAGTTGGCAGGTGAATAGTTTGATTTAAAGCCACTTTGGAAACCACCTTAGGCATGAAAGTAGGATTAGTCCTTAAAGACACCCTGTCCTGGTGAAAAATAATATAAGGTTCCACAGCCATGAGAGCTTGCAACTACGAAACTCTCCTGGCAGAGGTCAGAGCTAACAGGATGGCTGTCTTCCAAGATAAAAACGTGATGTCAGATGTGGCAGCAGGCTCAAAAGGAGGTAAGGTGAGTTTTTCCAAAACATAGTTGAGATCCCAGGCAGGAATGGGTGGAGATCTAGGGGGCCTTAAGTTCTTAGCTCCTCTGAGAAACTGTCTCATGAGCTGGTGGGAAAAGATTGGAGGGTCTGTATTATAATGAGCAGAAATAGCAGAGGCATGAATCTTTATGGAAGAAAAAGAAAGACCCTTATGTAAGAGGTCTGTAAGATAAAGTAAAATCAGAGGAATGTTAGGAATAAGAGGATCCGAATCCTGAGCCTGCATCCAGGTGCAAAATCTTTTCCATTTTCCTGCATAACATTTTCTAGTGCTAGGACGTCTGGCTTCTAAAATGACATCCATAACCTGCTTGGGTAGGAGAGAATGAATCATAGAGCCTGGATTAACCAGGCAGCCAGGCTGAGAGTTTTGACATGGGAGTGCAGAACTTGACCCTGGTGTTGGGACAGAAGGTTCGGAGTCTGAGGTAAAACCCAAGGGGGCTCTAGAGAAAAGTTCTTCAGAGTTGGGTACCAAAACTGTCGAGGCCAATTTGGGGCCAGTAAAATTAAAACTGTCGAGGCCAATTTGGGGCCAGTAAAATTATCATCTTGGGCTTGTCCTGCTTGATCTTTAATAACACCCGTGGAAGAAGAGGTAAGAGGCAGGAAGGCATACCCAGAGAGGTTTCTCCAACTGAATGATAGTGCATCCACTTTCCAAGCTAGTTCGTGGAATGTCCTTGTGCAAAAAATCTGTAGTTGATGATTGATGTGGGATGCAAAGAGGTCTATGTGAGGACATCCACAGACTGCTGTAATCATCTTGAATATTTTGGTGTCTAGCATCCATTCGTGTGGATCTGACAGGTTCCTGCTCAGACTGTCTGCCAGGATGTTTTGCTTCCCTGGTAGAAACTGAGCTTGAAGGTCCAGTTTGTAAGCTAGAGCTGTGTTCCATAGATTCATGGCTAGTCTGCAAAGGGGATAGGAATGTGATCCCCCTTGCTTGTTTATGTACCACATAACTGTGGTGTTGTCTGTCCGTATCAGTAGTTGTCCTGGTTGTAGAAGATTCCTGAAGGCCAATAGAGCGTTCTGAACGGCTAACATTTCCTTTAAATTGATATGCAGGTGCTTCTGATCCTTTGTCCAAAGGCCCTGCAGACAGTTGCCCTGCAAATGGGCTCCCCATGCATAATCCGAGGCGTCCGTGGACAGTATCTGACTGGCTGGAGGCAGACTGAAGGCCCTCCCTTTGTTTTGAGTACATGCCTTGGACCACCAAAGGAATTCCTTTTGAAGATGAGGCAGGACGGTGATCTGTATGTCTAAACTGTGGCAATGCTGAGACCATACACTTTTTAGGTACCACTGTATTTTCCTCTTATGTAGTCTTGCATATGGTACGAGAAGGATGCAGGAGGCCATGTAACCCAAAGCCTGCAGGAATTTCCTTGCAGATAACTGAGTTAATGATGCCAAGGTTTTGAAAGTTGAAGCCAGCTGTAATTGTTTTTCGTATGTCAGAAATGCCATCTGGGTTGTTGTGTTTAGAAGAGCACCCAGAAAAGTTATCTGTTGCGAGGGTGTCAAATTTGACTTTTTTATGTTTACAGTGAATCCCAGGAACTTGAGAAGTTTTTGAACAAATTCTAGATGCTGGAGTAAGACATCCTTGCTGTCTGCCTGAATAAGACAGTTGTCCAGATAAGGGTAAATTTGAATTCCCTTGAGTCTGCAATAAGCTACTACTGGAGCCAGGCATTTGGTGAAGACCCTGGGCGCAGTAGACAATCCAAAGGGCAGCGCAGAGAATTGATAGTGCCTCGATCTGGCCTTGAACCTGAGGTATTTTCTGCACTCCTGCCTGATGGGAATGTGTAAATAAGCCTCCTTTAAATCCAAAGTTACCATCCATGCATTTTTGGTCAGCATTGGAAGTAGCTGCTGTAGAGTAAGCATCTTGGATTTTGGTATCTCAAGAAAAGTGTTCAAGACTGACAGATCCAGAATGGGTCTCCATGAATTTTGCTTTCTGGGGACTAGAAAGAGCCTTGAGTAAAACCTTGTCCCATTTCTGAAAGTGGAACCAGTTCTATGGCTTTCATAGCCAAGCGGGCTTCCACCTGGTTTAAGGCCTCTAACCATTGATGTTTTGGTAGATCCGGCCATCCGCTTGGTCTTGGTAGGGTATGAAAATGGAATTTGTAACCTCTTGAAACCACATCCAGAACCCACTTGTCTTGGGTTATACGAGTCCAATTTAGGTGAAAAAGAGAAAGTTTTCCTCCGAGAGGGGCTTCCAGGCAAGACGTTCCTGCAGCCCAACAGGGGGAGTCATTGAGCCTGTTTTCATTGAGCTTGCGACCTGTCCTCTCCTCCCCTAGGGGTGGAAGCAGTCCACTGTCTTGGTCTATAAGAGGCTTGCGTTTGGGGCCTTCCTCGGGAGCGTCTGTATCTATCCCTCTGAGGCCTGTCTGAATTGGGAAAGGACCAATTTTTAGTAAGCCAATTCCTACTAAATCTGGGTGGCTGCACTTGTAAGAAATCCTTAACCATTTGCATGGATTTTGCCTTGTCCTCCATCTTCTTTATCACCTCTTCAGCCTTTGATCCAAACAAAACATTATGTTGAACAGGAGCATCCAATAACTTAGCTTTTACTTGATCTGGCAAGTTTTGTTCCTTTAACCAAGCATGCCTTCTAATGACTGTGCCAGAGGCAGCAGCCCTACAAGAAGCCTCCAAGGCATCAAAACCACAGTGTAAACCATGCTTCCCCCTACTTTTTCAGTGGCATGCATTAAGTCGTGTAATTCCTTATCATCTCCACAAGCGGAAATGGAAGTTAGCTTTTGTTTCAAAACAGACAGAAGAAATTGCTGGTATTTCAGCATATGAAATTGACAGTTTAAAGCCCTAATAGATAAAGTTGCAGAAGTGTACACTTTTTTGCCCCATCTTTCTAAAGATCTGGAATCCTTCTCAGAGGGAATGGGGTTTTTATCAGTAGAGGCCTTAACCCCCTTAGGGCCCTGAGAAATGGTTTCAGGATCAGCAGTAGGATTCTTGTATAAAAACTGGTGGGAATCAGGAACCCTATAATATCTGTCTGGCTTAACAGGAGCTGGAGGAAGAGAGTCAGGAGTTAAGTTAGCCTCCGAAAAAGCATCATCCACAATATCCAAAACAGGAGGGATAGCCAGGGGTCTATGTTGGGGAAGAAGAAGAAAATCCCTAAGTCTCTTCTTAGATTCTGAGTACTCCTGTCCTTCCCAGTGAAAATGTTCCCTCATTTCATGTAAAGTTTCCCCAAAAGAAAAATCCTCAGGGGGAGAAGCTGAAGGAATGGATTCCTCAGCATCAGAATCCTCATAAGGAGGGAAAGAATAATCCTGGTCAGAAGAAGAAACTGAAGAAACAGAAGCCTGATCATAGGAGTCACAATACAATTCCTGCCTTGGCCTTTTGTCTGGAGGGGGATGTGAACCCCTAATCATAGTAAGTAAGTCCTCTGCCATCTTAAGTAACTGTTTCTGAGACTTGGGTCCCGGATCAGAAGAGGCCTGGGCTGTAGTCTTTGATTTGGAAGGAGTCTTTGGCTTTGCCTTTATCAGAAGCTGAGTAGGCCTGAAAACCCCTTCGGAAGCCGGTACCTGCACAGCGGCTCCGGACCCATCCGAAGGAGCATTGTCCGAAGGTCCTGCAACTGAAATATTCAAAGGCCTAGTTGGCTCCTCATGGGAGTCCGTTTTGGCCATCTGTTCCGAAATGGCCGACAACAGGGGCTGCAAAAGCGCCTCACTGATGACTGCCGAACCTGAAGCTGGCTCTGCTTGTACAATATCGTCTGATTTGGACCTCGGAGGCCTGTCTTTATCCTTGCGCCATTTGTGAACTCCGGTAGCTGGAAGCGTGTCCGATGACATTTTGTAATTAAAACACCTACCGAAGTAATGAAATGCAAAATCGTACCTTCATTTAATAGTACGTTGATTAAATCTAGCACAAAACCGACAACTAGCTATGTCGTGGTCAGGGCCTAAGCAAAGAATACAGTAAGAATGAAAATCCTTATGAGGTATTTGCTTCCCACATGAAATACAATTATTAACTTTTTCTGACATCGGACTGGAGCAAGAAAAAAGTTTCCCCAACGGGGTACTTAGCTTTGAGTAGGAGAAGAAAGTCTTCGGACTGAAGTTTAGAAAAAATTGTCAGGAGTCAGCCGACCAGCACTTGCGAACTGCTATCACCGCACGGCAAGAAAGACTGGAGAACATGGCGTCGGCTGCCAGCTTTGTACTCCTGGCGCTCTGACGTCAGGCAGCATGGCTGAGCAGCCGACGCCGGACCCAGACTTTGGGATTCTGGCCGACTGAGGACTGCCTGCCGGCAGGGGAGAACCCTACAGTAATGACTGCAACAGTGAAACACGATGAACATCCCCCCACTCCCCAGTGGAGGAAGGTGAAGGATTTTACTCCAGACTCTTCCTGGTTCCAAGAAAGGGTGTTGCAGGCCCAATTCTGGACCTATCCCACTTCACTTCCTAGACAGTCCTAAATTCAAGATAATTACCCTGCAAAAAACGTTGTGGTGACCCTAAACTTAAAAGATGCTTACCTCTACGTTCCTATAGCAAAAAAAGTATCCAAGATTTGAAGCAGGGGGGATCATCATCAGTTCACCACCTTTGCTCTTTGGCTTGTCCACTGTTACCAAAGTATTTACAAAAAGTCTGTTCCCCATTAGTAGCTTTTTGCAGGACAAAGGGTATTCAGATTTACTCCCACTTAGATGAGTCCTTCCAGGGTAAAACAAATGTTGTGAATTTCACCATGAAATGCTTCAGAGGGACATGTAACTATCAACATGGAGAAATCCTCCCAGACCCTCTCTAAGAAATTGATTTTCCTGAGTGTGTGCCAGGCACAGACCCTTCCCCTTTCAAGGACCACTTTAGATAGTTCCATTCAAAAACAGGAGACTGCAGCCAGAGAATATCTCAGACTTTGTGTGTACAGTAAGCATGCATGCTGATGGTCCCCCTTAGCACACCAACACAAGGAAACTACAGTGGTAACTAAGAAACTGTGATGCCAAGACATTCACCCTGTGGAGTCTAAGATTTCCCTACTGCCAAATGTAAAGAATGCAATCTCATGGTGGATCCAACAATGTGTCAGGAACAAGGGGATTCTATTCTGGCCCCCTTAACAAAATATTACCCTCGCCATTTTACCACAGACTACACAGACATCATGGGGAGGCTCATATAGGGAATCTCCTGGGGGATGGGGTGGGGGAGCAGAATAAGAAAGAAATGCATAAATAACAAAGAAATGATGGCACTCATCCTGACCTGAAAAGCTTTTCTCCCTCAATGAAGGCTGAAGTGCCACAAGTGAAAAGGGATGACACCACAGTTATGTGTTACATAAATAAGCAGGAAGGGACTCGCTACCACCTATTCTGCAGCTGGGCCAAGCATGTAGGCCTGGGCAATTAGCCAAAGAGGAAAGGGTTCCCCTAAATGACCATGAATATCACTTCTGTGTAGAACATAGTAGCAAGCAGACTAAGCAGATCCCAATCATGCCCTCACAAGTCAATATTACACAGGGACTCATTTGTAGACTTGACCAGGAGATGGAGTGTACCAGATAAAGACCTTTTTCCTCTTCCCATCCAAGCAGGCAGCTGAGACAGTTTTTCGCTATGTTAACTCCATGTGCATACATGCAAAGACAAAAACATTACTGACGCCATCATTTCTTTCCTCTGATCACGGTCAAATAATACAGATGTACATTGTTAGGAAGTGGTTACTCCTGGGGAGGGAAAAGCTCAACTGACTACTACAGTTACTTGACCGATTAACTTTGATACAGCTCTGGAGATTTGTACTCTAACTACCAATAACTGCATCATGAGCTTTTTGACAAAATCAAGTTCTCACATTTCAAAATCACAAACTGTTCAGCATAAACACATCTTCACATCAGTGCTGTGCCTTATAATGCAAGTCTTAAACTGGACTTTATAAGTCATAATAAATAGAGTGAACACTTTTGTAAACAATGTACAATATCTCAGTAACCCCACATATACTGTCAGCTGCATTTTGATTGTCTACTTGGGAACTTTTTTGTGAGGCTAAGCAATTATATGTTGCATGGTTATTCAGATATTTACATAAATACGAACATTATGATACGATAAAGATTTAACGTATCATAATGTTCGTATTTATGTAAATATCTGAATAACCGCATATATTGTTTAGCTCAAAAAGTTCCCATAGACAATCAAAATGCAGCTGACATATATGAATTATACGATAAAGATTTAGCAGTGGTGGTGCTTTCTGATAGCGTTGTCGCCTCACAGTTAGACGTTGCACGTTCGATTCTCAGAGCGTCTTCTGTGTGTCGACATGCGTGAATGGGCATTCCTTTGTTGAAGGTTGTGCGTTAAGCCCGGCAAGCCAGCACGTAAAAATCTACTGCCAATCATTAGCGGACCAGAGTTCCGCTGTGGCGACCCCTAACCGGGAAAAGCCGCAAGACAGACAGTTTGATGATATGATAAAGATTTAAACAGCATATGAACAATTAATCTCTATTTAGTGTAATTGTATCGTATATCTTTCAAAGGATATAGCATGGCACTGGAACTATTAAAGGAAATATTAACAGGCTATATTAGATGCCTAGAGGCATCACTATGATGTAACTACAGAAACACATGGTGACATAACTGGGATTATAAAAAAATAAACAAGCATGGAAAGTACAGTTGTGTATACTTACCATAAATGTAAATGTTAGAGTGTATTCACTGTTGCAGTCCTCACATATGGGTTATCCGGCTCCCGGTAGCCCTCAGTCGGCCGGAATACCAGAGTCCCTGGTATAGAACATTGGCTGCCACCGACTGTAAAACTGATGTCAATACGTTTTACGGCATTTCCTTAGTTTTTCTTGCCTTAACTGTCAGGAGCCCCCAAAAGAAGGCTAATCCAAGAATGGTAGCACCCTGGACCTATGTCCTACAAAAAATAAAAATCCATAGTCTGTGCCTTAGGAAAAAAAAAGGGGGGGGTGGAGGTGGGGGGAACCAAGACTGCAACAGTGAACACACTCGAACATCTACATTTATGGTAAGTGTACACAACTGTACTATGTTCTTAGTGTTTCACTGTTGCAGTCCTCACATATGGGTTGATTCCCAAAGCCCAGTAAGACGACAAAGGGTGGAGGAAGGATCACAGATTAAGGGTTGGTAAGGAGGCCCTGCAAAACTGCAGAGCAAAAACCAGCCCTGGATTTAAAAAACAAAGGTAGATTGTAATGCTTTGTGAAAGTATGGACAGAAGACCAAATAGGTGCTTCTAGAATGTCCTTAGTAGGCATACCTCTCAGAAAGGCTGCAGAGGTAGAGGCTGCTCTAGTAGAATGGGTCCTAATACCCTGGGGGGGGACCTTTCCATGCTGCAGGTAACAAAAGTGAATACAATGAGCAATCCATTTGGAGATGGTTTGTTTTGAAATAGCTTTACCCAGAGCCCCAGGAGCAAAACTAACCAATAACTGTTCAGATTTTCGAAAGGATTTAGTCCTGTCTAAGTAAAATCTCAGCTGTTTATGCACATCAAATGAGTGCAGAATCCTTTCCCCTTTATTTTGGGGATTGCTGAAAAATGTAGGCAGGTGAATAGACTGGTTAAGGGTCAAACTGGAAAATACCTTAGGCATAAAGGAGGGATTGGTTCTCAGAGAAACTCGATCTGAGTGAAAATAATGAAAGGTTCTACTGCCATTAAGGCTTGCAGCTCAGATACCCTTCTAGCTGAAGTAATAGCTAAAAGGAAAGCAGTCTTCCAGGATAGAAACATCAAATCTGCAGAGGCAGCTGGTTCAAAGGGAGGCAGAGTAAGTTTTTCCAGGACAAAATTAAGATCCCAAGCAGGAGTAGGAGCTCTTCTGGGAGGTCTAAGATTACTAGCTCCCCTCAGGAACGGTTTCATCAAGGGGTGAGAAAAAATGGGTTGCTCAAAAAAACAATGAGCCGAAATTAAGTGTAAATTTTGATTGAAGAAAAAGAAAGTCCACCATCAAGCAATATTGCTAGGTAGTCAAGAATGAGTGAAAGAGAAGGATGAGAAGAGTCTTCTCCTTTAGCTAGCATCCATGAGCAAAATCTCTTCCATTTATCTTCATAGGATTTTCTTGTGCTAGGCCTCCTGGCCTCATGAAGAACTTCAACCACCTGTTGGGAAAGATTTAAGGTATTGGCCAGGCAGTTAAATGCAGAGCTTGAAGATGAGGATGAAGGAACTTCCCCCTCCCTGAACCAATAGATCTGTTACCAAGGGAAGATGCCAAGGCTGAGCCTGGGAAAGGCTGCGAAGAAGGGGATACCAATGCTGCCTGGGCCAATCTGGAGCTATCAGAATAGCCTTTTTTTTTTGTCCCTTATCTTTAGTAGCACTCTGGGAAGAAGAGGCAGAGGAGGGAATGCATAAACTGAGAGATGTGTCCATGGGAAGGACAACACATCCACCCTCCAAGCTTTGTTGTGAAACTCCCTGGTGCAGAAGGCTGGAAGGAGATGAATAGTGTGAGGGGAAAAAAGATCCACTTGTGGGGTGCCCCAATGATGAGTGATGCGATGGAAAATGTCTCTGTTCAGTTGCCACTCGTGAGGATCCAGAACATGTCTGCTGAAATGATCCGCCAAGGAGCTTAGCCTCCCTGAAAGATACTGGGCTATTAGATGTAAGCCCATGGATGCTGCTATGGACCACAGTCTCATGCTTTGTCTGCACAAGGGGTAAGAGTGAGTCCCCCCTTGCTTGCTGATGTACCACATAACTGTGGTATTGTCTGTCCTGATTAGCAGAGTCCCAGAGTAGAGTATGTCCTTGAATGTCAGCAAGGTCTGCTGCACTGCCATCAGTTCTTTTAAGTTTATGTGCAGATGAATCTGCTGGGTGCTCCAAGTCCCCTGTATGCCCCTGCCCTCCAGATGAGCTCGCCATGCAATATTTGAGGAGTCTATGGTGAGAATCTGGCTGGCAGGCGGTGGGCGGAAAGGCAGACCCTTGTTCTGAGAACAGGCCGTCGCCCACCAGAGGAAAGTACAGTTGTGTACACTTACCATAAATGTAGATGTTCAAGTGTATTCACTGTTGCAGTCATTACATTTGGTTATCTACTTGCAGGTAGCCCTCAGTCGGCCTGATTAACAATGTCTTGGGGCCTGCGTCAGTTGCTGTCCCTTCTTCCATGACGTCAGGTCGTCAGGGGTATAAAACAGCCGATGACATTACATAGGTTTTCTTGCCCCAGATGTCAGGTGCCCCCCTAATGGGAAGCAATTACAAAGACATACCTCCAACAAAATAGCAAATACACCAAAAACGCTTTTAAGCATAGTAAAGGAAAGTAGAGGTATAGCCAAAAGAAGTTAGGGGCTGGAGGGAGGGTAACCAGGACTGCAACAGTGACTACACTCAAACATCTACATTTATGGTAAGCGTACACAACTGCACCATGTTCGTCATGTTTCACTGTTGCAGTCATTACATTTGGGCAGATTCCCAAAGCTATGGTTGCGAGGAGGAATTTAGATAGCATTAGGGCCAGCTATAAGGCCCTGCAAAACTGCAGTGGCAAAGCCAGCTCTGGATTTAGAGAAAATTGGCAAAAGATAATGCTTGGCGAAAGTATGTACAGAACTCCAGGTAGCAGCTTCTAGGATGTCCCTGGTAAGGACGCCTCTGAGAAAGGCTGTAGAGGTAGATGCAGCCCTGATGGAGTGAGGTCTGAATCCCTGGGGGATATGTTTTCCATGGTGCTTATAGCAGAAATGAATGCAATGGCTTATCCATTTAGAAATGTTTTGCTTTGAAATAGCCTTCCACTCTGACCCTGCAGCAAATGGCACCAGCAGTTGTTCAGATTTCCTTTAAGGTTTAGTCCTGTCCAAGTAGAATCCAAGTTTCCTGTGCACATCTAAGGAATGCAGTATCTGTTCCCTTTTATTCTGTGGATTGGGAAAGAAGATTGGCAAATGAATGGACTGATTAAGAGCCACACTAGATACCACCTTGGGCATGAAGGATGGATTGGTTCTGAGGGACACCTTGTCCGCATGAAAGATGATGAAAGGCTCAACTGTCATAAGGGGCTGTAATTCAGATACGCTTCTAGCTGAAGTGATTGCTAAAAAGGAAAGCTGTTTTCCAAGAAAGAAATTTTAAGTCTGCAGTAGCAGCTGGCTCGAAAGGAGGTAGAGCGAGTTTCTCCAAGACCAAGTTAAGGTCCCAGGCTGGGGTTGGAGCTCACCTGTGTGGTCTCAAATTTTTGGCCCCCTCTGTGGAACTGCTTGAGCAGTGGATGAGAGAAGAGGGGAGGTTCTGTGTTATAATGAGCTGAAATGGTTGAGGCATGGATTTTAATGGAGGAAAAAGACAGGCCCTTGTGAAGCATCTCAGTTAAGTATTGTAAAATCTGAGGTAAATTGGACGCTACTGTGCTCATCCCTTGAGACTGGTTCCAGGCACAGAATCTTTTCCATTTTTCAGCATAAGATTTTCTAGTACTAGGCCTCCTCACCTCTAAAATGATATCCATCACAGGTTTGCTGAGGGATGGTAAAGTAGAGAGTAAGTAATTAGCCAGGCTGCAAGGTTCAGCATTAGAAGCTGAGGGTGCAGAATCTGGTCCTCCTGCTGAGACAGCAGGGAAGGAGTCTGAGGCAGGTGCCATGGAGATAACCATGACAAACTGCGCAGGAGGGGGTACCAGTGTTGGCGCAGTCAGTCTGGAGCAATTAAAATCATCCTTGGTTTGTCCTGTTTGATTCTTAGTAGTACTTTGTAAAGCAGAGGCAGAGGGGGGAAGGCATAGACTGAAAGTTTTTTCCAGCTGAAGGACAGAGCATCTACTTTCTAGGCTTGTTTCTGGGGAGTCCTTGGGCAATATTTGTCCAATAGCTAGTTCTGGGGAGAGGCAAACAGGTCTATATCTGGGCTCCCCCATTTGCTTGTCAACATGTTGAAAGTCCTTGGTTCCAGTTTCCACTCGTGTGGGTCCATGAGGTTTCTGCTTAGTCTGTCTGCCAGTGTATTTACTTTTCCTGGTAGGAACTGAGCTTGTAGATGCACTTGGTAGCTCAAGGCTGTGTTCCACAATGCCACGGCTAATCTGCAGAGGGGGTAAGAATGTGTACCCCCCTGCTTGTTTATGTACCACATAACAGTGGTGTTCTCCGTCTTTACCGTTAGTTGTCCTGGAAGAATGTGGTCCTTGAAGGCATTCTGTACAGCTAACACTTCTTTTTGATTGATATGCAGGTGCATTTGACTTGGGTTCCATTTGCCCTGAATGCACTTCCCTGCCAGGTGAGCCCCCCCCATGCATAGTCTGATGTGTCTGTTAGGGTTTGGGTGGCAGGGGATGGTGTGAAAGGTAGTCCCTTGTTTTGGTGGCAGGCCTCTGCCCACCAAAGGAACTCTAGGCGTAGGCAAGGTATGATAGGAATCATTGTTTCTAGGTCCTGAGAATATTGACACCATAGGCTTTTTGGATACCACTGTAGTTTCCTCATATGCAGTCTTGCATATGGAATTAGAAGAATACAGGAGGCCATGAACTCCAAGGCTTGCAGTATTTGTCTTGCAGATAGCAGGGTTTTTGTGGCCACTTATATGAAGTAGGTTGTCAAATGAATTTGTTTCTGGCGTGAGGTAAGCCATCTGGGAAGTTGTATTCAAGCTTGCTCCCAGGAATATAATTTGTTGACAGGGAACCAAGTGAGATTTCTTTTCATTTATGGTGTACCCCAGACAAGTTAGAACCCTTTGTAGAAAGGCCAGATGATTCAAAAGTATGTCCTGGCTTTCTGCCTGAATTAGACAATCGTCCAGGTGTGGGTATATCTGAATATTTCTTTGCCTGCAAAATGCAGTAACTGGAGCTAGGCACTTTGTGAATACCCTGGGTGCAGTGCAGAGAACTGATAGTGTGTGCAGCCTGCTTTGAAGCGTAGGTATCTTCTGCAATATTCCCTGATTGGGATGTGTAGGTATGCTTCTTTTAAATCTAGTGTTGCCAATCAGGCAACTTTGCCTAGCATAGGAAGTAATTGATGAAGAGTCAGCATCTTGAATTTTGGAATTTCCAAAAAGGTGTTTAGAGTAGACAAGTCCAGGACAGGATGCCATGAATTGTCTTTTCTGGGTACCAGGAAAAGTCTGGAGTAGAAACCTTGTCCCTTTTCCTCTTCCGGTGCCAGCTGAATAGCCCCCATGCTTAAGAGAGAAAGTACTTGTTTTTCAGCCTCTGCCCACTGATTTGGGAGTAGGTCCGACCACCCGCTTGGTGTTGGCAACGTGTGGAAGTGAAATCTGTATCCCTGGGACACTATAGTTAAGACCCATTTGTCCTGGGTAATGAGTTCCCAGTTCTTTGCATGAAGAGCAATCTTTCCCCCACAGGGGCAGTCAGTTGATAAGTGCTTGGAAATTTTAAATGGAAGTCATTGAGACAGTTTACCATAGGGGGAGTCTTATTACTCCCAGACTTGGAAGTGGAGACCCCCCACTGCTAAGTCCAGTGTGTCCCCTAGGACTGAAACCTGGGGCTTTTGCTGTGTCTGGGTTTGGCTTGAGAAGACCTGGAAGGGGCTGGAAAGGACCAATTCTTAGAGGGCCAGTGTCTACTAAATCTAGGAGGCTGAACTTGTATGAAATCTTTAACAGTTTGCATAGATTTAGCTTTATCTTCCATATTTTTAAGAACTTCCTCAGCCTTGTTGCCAAACATGCGGTCCTGGTTTAAGGGAGCATCCAACAATTTAGCTTTAACATGATCAGGCAAGGACTGCTCCTTTAGGCAAGCATGCCTTCTGAGCACAGACCTAGTAAAGTACAGTTTTATACCTACCATAAATGTAGATGTTCGAGTGTATACACTGCTGCAGTCATTACACTTGGGTTATCCTGCCGTCAGGCGGTTCCCCAGTCGGCCTGAGTTCCAAAGTCTTGGTACGGTGTCGGTTGCTGTCGCCTCCTCCCTGACTTCAGTACGACAGGGGTATACAAGATGCAGCCGACGCCATTTTCTTCAGTTTTTCTTGCCCCAGATGTCAGGTGCCCCCAAATAGGTAGGCAATTCAAATTGCTAATAAAACATACATAAGAAAAGCAAACAACAACTTTCAGTTACCAGCAAATACTCCCCATAGGTAGTAAAGGGTAGAAGACATAGGTATGTACCAGCAAGTAAGAGGGGAAGGAGGGAGGGTAACCTGGACTGCAGCAGTGTATACACTCGAACATCTACATTTATGGTAAGTACAAAACTGTACTATGTTCATCGTGTTACACTGCTGCAGTCATTACACTTGGATAGAATCCCAAAGCTGAGGTAGGGTGGCTGGTTCTATAAGGCATTAGGGGTGGCCATAAGGCCCTGCAGCACAGCAGTGGCAAAGCCAGCTCTGGATTTAGAGTATAAAGGCAGATGGTAATGCTTGGTAAAGGTATGCATAGAACTCCATGTTGCTGCTTCCAAAGGTACTCCTCTGAGGAAGGCAGTTGAAGTGGTTGTTGCCCTGGTGGAGTGAGATTTAATGCTGCTAGGTACAAGTTTCCCATGGTGTGTATAGCAGAAACATATACAAAGTCCTATCTATTTTGAAATAGTTTGTTTTGAAATGGCTTTTCCCTGTGCCCCTGCAGCATATGCTACCAATAATTGCTCAGATTTTCTGAAAGCTTTGGTTTTGTC
>NC_056725.1:1925608586-1925668801 GCF_019279795.1 Protopterus annectens | reverse complement strand
AGAACAGGTACAAATATGACTCTGTCATTGTACATGTGGTTGTGAATGACCTGAGACGTACCTCCCTGGACTACATGAAAAGAGACATGGAGGAGCTCTCGGATTATGTAGCCCAGGCGGGTATGACCCTAGCCTTGAGCAGCACCCTACCATCACCCAGAATGATTCCACAGTAGAAGCAGAAAATGATTTCAACAATTGGCTAAGTTTCTGTTGTCATTGTAAGGGAATCCAGTATCTGTTTGCCTGGGATGACATAATTGACAGACCTCGATGCTTTGCCAGAGATGGCCTGCATGTGTCACCCCTGGTTTTCCGGGATACTGGCCAAGGCTCTTGCCACCCCTGTAGTGCCTTTTTTAGGTGGTGTTCCAAAGACCAAATTACCACCTTAACAGCTACAAACAAATGCAATCTAAGGGTCATGCTGCTCAACGCTAGAAGTCTAAATCTCAAAATGCACTTGCTCAAAGCACTCCTTAAAATGAAGAACATCGACATGTGTGCCGTAACAGAGACCTGGTTCAAGGCAGCAAAAAGCACCCCTGCACTACCAGGCTATAACTCATTCCACACCTTTCGGCCCCAGAACTTGGACCGAAGCTCCAAAGGCGGTGGTGTTTCCATATTCATAAAGGATGTGCACCCCTCCAGACTGGTAGCCCAACATAACGCATCTGAGATGCTTCAGGTGCTGCTAACATTGGATAAGACAGCGATTCAGGTTGTAGCCTGCTATAGATCCCCAACCATGTCCCAAGACTCGCACTCCATGTTCGTAAGCACTCTGGAGAATATTATAGTCTAACCTAACACACTCATACTGGGCGAATTCAACTACCCCTCCATTAACTGGGAAAACTACTTGTGTACCATTACACTTGCCCAACGTTTCCTGGAATTCATTAATTCCAGTGCCCTGGACTAGCTCATTCTTACCCCCACTAGAGGTAGCAACTAACATGGCCAACTGTTACTCTACACCAATAGTCAACTTCTCCCTGGTTAGATCCGACCACAAACTAATCACCTTAGAAAATCCACACCCCCCCCCTCCCCACAAAGGTAACCACTATGAAAAACTTCTCCTAAGCTAACTTTGGGCTCCTAATACCAGAGGTGGCCAACTTCACGGCACCCATACAAATGGAGATCAGTTGCATGATCACCAAATCATACACCAATGCACTGTAAGAACACATACACAAATGCATGGATTTAGCCATACCCAAGACGCTCTACTCCAAACAAAGGAAGCCAATCTGGTGGTCCTCTGCCATAAATAAACTCTACAACAGAAGTAGGAAACTGATGTGGAATAAGGTGAAGTTCCAAACTCTCAAACTCTCTTATCAACCTCAACAAAAAGTTGAGATCCCTCACCAAATCCTCTAAAGCTAGCTATGAAAACAGAATTGCAGCAGATAGTAAAGACAACCACAAGGCCTTTTATAGTTATGTAAAGAATCTCCATGGCAATACCCACATTTGATTTGAGCTACTGCACAATGGTACCTCCTATACAGAGCCAACAGATATTGTCATTATACTGGCCGACAGATTCAGTGCCAACTTTACCCCCCCCCCCCCAAGGACCAGTCACAATACCAGTAGATTCCCAGGCACCCAGTATAACTGCTTTACAGGTTAAAACAGCACTGTCCAAGGCCAAGAATACAGCTTCTATGGGACCTGACAATATCCCTGACTGTGTTCTTCATGAACTACAGAGTGAACTGACACCTCACCTGTGTGCCCTGTTCAATCACAGCCTCACCTCAGACTTTGTCCCTACTGAATGGCACACTGCACATAGTCATCCCTCTCCACAAAGGAGGAGCAACTACAGACCCTGTGATCTATCACACCATTCGCCTGACGAGTCTGATATGCAAAGCTATGGAATGCATCATTATCGACCTAATAAACAAGGATATAGGGAATCTACAAACTCTGGATCCCACACAGTTTGGTTTTGTGAAGGGTAGATCATGCCTGCTCAACTTGGTCAACAACTTTCAGTCAAGTCACCAGAGCTGTGGATAAAGGCAAATTGGTTCAGACAGCCTACTTTGATCTGGCCAAGGCCTTTGATATTATTCCCCACTCTGGAATTATAGAAAAACTCACTAAGCTAGGCATCAACCCCTATATCACTAGATGGGTTTCAAACTGGCTCACAGGTAGAACCCACAGCGTGAAAGTAGCTGACTCCAAGTCAGACTGCTGACCAGTCACGAGTGGAGTCCCACGGGGTTCGGTCTTAGGTCCTCTCCTGTTTGGTTTCTATTTCTCTGAAGTCCAGGCCAACATGAAGGGACTGTGGCTGAGAAAGCTTGCAGACTATTGCAAGTTGGGATCTATTATTAACTCCCTGAGTGATGTTGTGTTGACATCCTACAGAAAGGCCTTACTGAGACCAATGACTGGTGTCAGAACCATTGCCTTAAGCTCAATGCCAAAAAATGTGTTGTCATCTCCTTTGGGAAAAAAACAGTTCCCATGAATTACCACATTGATGGTAGGCCACTGAACACAGAAGGCATTATTATAAGAGATTTGGGAACACAGGTTGACAGCAACCTCTGTTTTGACCATGACATTGCCACTGCGGTCAGGAAGTCCTTCTATGTGGCACATCTCATTACTAAGAGTTTTGCATCCAGGATAAAAGGTCATTGTCTTTTACTCTTCTCTCATTAAGCCAATCATTGAGTACAATGTCCCATTTGGCATGTACATCACTGAATACCTGCAACAACTGGAGAGGTTGCAAAAGTACCTCACAAAGAGGATCCTGGGCGTTAACATTTGTCCTATATGAACAGACTGACAAAAACTCTTGTTAATAGGAAATCATACATAAAAAAAATCCCAATCTCGATCTATACTTGACTTACAAAGCCATGTCTGACCCAGCTCTGTTAGAAATGCTACATCTAAAGAAATCCCAATCCCTCTGCACCACACGCTGCAGAGACCTCAACCCCATTACCACAATCAACAGAATATGCTGGAGGGACTGGTTCATAACCCAGAGACTGCTCATGCTATGGAATGCTTAATGCTTGTTAGATTTTAGTGCTTGTTAGAATTCCTGCATAGCCAGTGATAAGTGGGGGTAGTTTCACTTCATTGATATTCTGTTTCTACCTTATATAAGTGGTACATTTTGGATTATTTTCTTCTTCAACTCTGAGCTTTGGCCGGCTAAGACCTACCTGCAATCAACTGGACCTATAAGTGAATTTAAGTAAATCTTTATCTGCACTTTTTCAAATAATACAGCAGTTAAATTTATTTATTTGTGTTGCACTGAATACTTTTTAGCTGGAAGTTTGGCTCTGTTTTTTCAGTTAATGCTTGTTAGAATTCCTGCATAGCCAGTGATAAGTGGGGGGTAGTTTCACTTCATTGATATTCGGTTTCTCCCTTATATAAGTGGTACATTTTGGATTATTTTCTGCTTAAACTCTGAGCTTTGGCTGGCTAAGACCTACCTGCCATCAACTGGATGCATAAGTGATTTTTAGTAAGTCTATATCTGCACTTTTTTCAAATACAACATTTAAATTGACTTATTTATGTTGCATTGAATTCTGTCTAGCTGGAAGATGTGGCTCTGTTTTTTCAGTTAATGCTTGTTAGAATTTAGTGCTTGTTAGAATTCCTGCATAGCCAGTGATAAGTGGAAGTAGTTTCACTTAATTGATATTTGGTTTCTGCCTTATATAAGTGGTACATTTTGGATTGTTTTCTGCTTAAACTCTGAGCTTTGGCCGGCTAAGACCTATCTGCAAACAACTGGACATATAAGTGAATTTAAGTAAATCTATATCTGCACTTATTTGAAATAATACAGCATTTAAATTGATTTATTTGTGTTGCATTGAATTCTATCTATCAGGAAGTTGTGGCTCTGTTTTTTCAGTTAGTTCCCCAGCCACCCTCCCTGCTTTTGTTTTGTTGTTAATCTTGGTGGCTTTGGAACTGTCTGCCCCTCTTGTAAATTTGCATTTGGATACTCCTCCTGGGCCCATCTCATTTGCTCACTCAAAAAAAAAATGTTTGCACTTTATTCATCTGCTTTTACTGTATTTTTGTTTCTTCCAACTTTATTTTGCTTTTGCGTCATCTTAAAAGTACTCAATTGTATTTATTACTGCTTGGTGTAACTGTCATTCTAAGCCTTTTGGTTTAAGCACTTGGGCTTCAGACCATACATTAAGAAGGTTTGTGGTCTGCACTGTTGTGGCAGGGCAGGTAGCTTAAATCCTTCTAAGTTGGGAATTGCTGATTGAAGGCTCAGTGTCTGTTATTCTAAAAGTGTATTAGTCCTGGTTTAAGCACTTGGGCTTCAGGCCAGTTATTTACATTAAGAAGGTTAGTGGTCTGCACTCTTGTGGGAGGAGAGGCTGGACTCTGCCCTTCTGAGCTGGTAATTTCTGGTTAATGGCTTATACTGCCTGTATATTTGAACTGTTTCTTACTGAAATTGGTGCGCATAGTTTGCTGTAGCATAGACTAGATCCAGGCCAGCTGAATCTAGCTTTGTTTGTATAATTTGAGCACTAATCCAGGCCTTCTTAAAAGTATTCAGTTGTATTTATTACTGCTTGGTAGTAACTTGATTAAACTGTAGCTATCATTCTAAGCCTTTTGGTTTAAGCACTTGGGCTTCAGACCAGTTGTTTACATTAAGAAGGTTTGTGGCCTGCACTGCTGTGGCAGGGCAGGTAGCCTACATCCTTCTAAGTGGGAACTGCTGATTTAAGGCTCAATGTCTGTTATTCTAAAAGTGTATTAGTCCTGGTTTAAGCACTTGGGCTTCAGGCCAGTAATTTTAAATTAAGAAGGTTTGTGGTCTGCACTCTTGTGGGAGGAGAGGTTGGACTCTGCCCTTCTGAGCTGGGAATTTCTGGTTAATGGCTTATACTGCCTGCATATTTGAACTGTTTCTTACTGAAGTTGGTGTGCCTTGTTTGCTGTCATATAAATTAAATTCAGGCCTGCTGAATCTAGCTTTGTTTGTATAACTTGAGCACTAATCCAGGCCTTCTTTTTTGGAGGAGGTTCCCCTGCACCCCAGTGGCAGAAGTGTGCAGTTAGAACTTGTCTGATTGAAGACTACAGGAACAGGGCTCTTGAGATTTTTTTACTGGTTTATTGAGTAATTTGTTTAAAAGCTTTTTCTGATTGCGTGTAGTCATCTAAAGCTGTTTTAAGTGTATTTTTTACTGTTTGTAGTCATTTAAAGCTGTTTTAAGTGTATTTTTTTACTGTTTTTGCCTTATCTTTTCAAAAAAATCTTTCCTTGTTTCCCACCGTTCTAAGCTAGTATAGTCCAGTTTTCAGGCTAGTGCTGAATTCAGGGCTGTGTTACAAGTTTCTGAGTTGCCCATACCTTACTTGGATAGAAGGAGGTTTCTCTGTTCACCTGTGAGAGAGGGAGCTTTGAGCAGCCATCTGTCCCTGGAGGAGTGGTTCCAGCCCAGAAGTTTATAGGCCATTTTGGGCTAATTTCTATCTCTTTCATTTCCCTGCTGTAAAAACCGCATTTGCATGGTTTTGCACATCCGGGCAGCGCTGGCTAGCTAGAGCTAAATTATTCCTGGCTCCACCAAGTCTCATCTTCAGTTTTTCCCTTGAAAGTAGTCTAACTCTCAACCTAAGACACTTAAAAGCATCCTACAGTCCACAACTTGCTCAGACCTAATAGCAAGCACTAATATACCCTGACACTTGATTGCCCAGCAGGGCAAGGCTCATTATTCACCCCTCACCAACCAAGCGACTAAGCAGCTCACACTATTGAGGCTTGACCAAAGGGCAATTGCAGGTATACTCTCCAGGCCAGCTGGTGAACCTGGGTATCCTGAGGCAATGTTACAACTGCCTCATGTACACAGGCAACCCTCTGCTCCTACCACAAAACATTAACATATGCAAGAGATGCAATTATATAGCTAAATTGGAGGCTAAACTCTCTCCACCCAAGACTGGAACAGGCAGTCATGAGGAGAGGTTAACACTTGCACCACACCTCAAGCCTCACATAGACGTACTAAACCAGCACTGGGAAAAAAATACACAAAATCATACTCGGAAGCTCTAAATAAAAACCTGCAAAAGCATCAGAGACCTCCAAAGCAGACACCCAAAAAACCTGCACCTCCCGTCACAAACCAGACAACACATAAAACACAAAGTCAGTGTGCCGCACAATCACAGCCCTTAAGGCGAAATACCTAACACACTAGTAATAGGCGACTCTATAGTCAGGCACACTGACAATCCCACTCACTAGGCTGGACAAGGAGAAGGTTACTGTTTGATGCCTGTTGGGAGCCAGAATCCACCACATAACACAAACACTCAGGTCACTCCAGAACAAGTACAAATATGACTCTGTCATTGTTCATTTTGGTGTGAATGACCTGAGATGTACCTCCCTGGACTACATGAAAAGAGATATGCAAGAGCTCTCTGATCATGTAGCCCAGGTGGGTATGACCCTGAGTATCATCCTGCACTCACCAAGAATGATACAGTATAAAGAAAAAATGATCAATTTTAACAAATGGCTAAGCTTCTGGTGTCATTCAAAGGGGATCCAGTGTCTGTCAGCCTGGGATGACATGCTCGACAATCCTCGTTGCTTCGCAAGAGACTGCTTGCACCTGTCACCCCTAGGCGTTCGAATACTGGCCAAGGCTCTTGCTTCCCCCATAGTGCCTTTTTTAGGCAACGCCCAAAAGTCAAACCCACCTCCGTAAACAGCACAAATAAAAAAATGATAGTTATGTTACTCAGCGCCAGGTGTTTAAATCTCAAAATGTACGCGCTCGAAGCACTCCTCAGTATGGAGAACGTTGACATCTGTGCAGTAACTGAAACCTGGTTCAAGGCTCCACAGAGCACCCCAGCACTAATGGGCTACAACTTGTATCACACATTTGGGCCACAGAACATGGACCGAAACACAAAAGGAGGGGGTGCATCCATATTCATCAAGGATACCTACACCTCCAGGTTAGGGGAGCAGCATGATACCTCTGAGATCATCCATGTGCAACTAACATTGGGCAGATCTGCAGTGCAAATTGTGGCCTGCTACAGATCACCCTCCATGACCCAGGACTACCACTCCGCCTTTCTGGAGACACTGGAAAACATGAAGGTCCTACCGAACACCCTGATATTGGGCGATTTCAGTTACCCTACCATTAACTGGGAAAACTACTCAAGTACAAACTCCCAGGTCCAGCGCTTCCTGGAATTTATCTACTCAATTGCCCTGGATCAAATGGTAAACTGTCCTACCAGAGGTGAAAATATATTGGACCTGGTCATCACCAATATGGGAGACAGGTGTTCTGCACTGGAGGTCAACCCGTCACTGGTTAGATCAGACCATAAACTAATCACTTTGGATGTTCACACCACACCACCACCCCCAACCAAGGAAACTACAGTGAAAAACTTTTGTATAGCAAACTTCAACTTAAGGCAGAGGAGGTAAGTTTCACACCCCCATGCTAAAGGATAACAGTGTCCAAGATGCAGGAACCTTTACAAATGCACTCTTTGAGCACCTACAAGGATGCATGGAACGTGCCATCCTTAGCAAAACCAAGACTCACTCCCCTAAGAGAAGGAAACCAGTCTGGTGGACCCCTGTCATAAACAGGCTTTACAATAGAAGGAGGAAACTAGTTCAGAAAAAAAGCAAATCCCAAGAAGGAAAGACATCCCTGATCAGTATCTGTAAGAAACTAAGGTCCCTCATAAAACTATCCAAGGCTAACTTCGAAAGAAAAATAGCCAAGGATTCGAAAGATAACCACAAAGCCTTCTTTAGCTATGCCAAGAGTCTAAGTGGCAACTCGTAGATATGCTCTGAGCTAGTGCAAAATAGCACAAAATATACTGAACCTACTGATATTGCCAACATCTTAGCAGATAGACTCAGTGCAAACTTCACCCCCCTCTCACCCCCAAAAGGGCCCACAGCAACACTGGAAAAGTGTAGTGTCCTGGAAATCACAGACGCACAGGTGAAAACAGCCCTTTCAAAAGCCAAAATAGCGTCAATGAGGCCAGATGGTGTCCCAGGCTGCGTCTTGCATGAACTACAGAACGAACTAATCCCCTACCTAAACACACTGTTCAGCCTCAGCCTCTCCACAAGCTACGTGCCCATAGAATGGCACACAGCAATGGTTATTCTGCTCCACAAAGGAGGGCCACAACTGACCCTGGTAACTATCGCCCCATAAGCCTGACTAGCCTGGTCTGCAAGGCTTTGGAGCACATCATCATGGAGCTCATTAATAAAGACATTGGGAAACTCCAAACACTTGACCTGACCCAGTTCGGCTTTAAGGGCAGATCATGCCTACTAAACCTGGTTGACTTCTTCGAGACAGTCACCAAGGCCATAGATAAGGGGAAGGTGGTTCACACAGCCTACCTTGACCTCGCCAAGGTTTTTGACACCATTTCCCCATGCGGGAATTATAGAAAACTCACCAGCCTGAACATAAACCCCTACTTCATGAGATGGGTTGCCAACTGGCTTATAGACAGAACTCACACAGTAAGAATAGCGGGCTCCAGTCACAAGTGGTGTCCCACAAGGCTCGGTCCTTGGACCTCTACTGTTCGGCATGTACTTCTCAGAAGTACAGGCAAACACAGGAGGACTATGGCTAACCAAGTTCGCTGATGACTGCAAACTGGGAGCCATAATTGACTTTCTGGCTGGCACGGACATTCTCCAAAAGAGCCTTACTGAGACGAACACCTGGTGTCAAAGTCATAGACTCAAGCTAAATGCCAAAAAATGCATAGTCATCCTGTTTGGGAAAAACAAAACACCCATGAATTACCACATAGGTGGCAGCCACCTTAATACAGAAGAGGTAATAAGAGATCTGGGGACCCAGGTAGATAGTACTCTCTCCTTTGACCATCATATTGCCAAAGTAGTTCGGAAATCCTTCTATGTGGCTCATCTAATTACTAAAGGGTTCGCGTCTAGAAATATAGAGGTTATAGTGCCCCTCTACTCGTCACTCATCAGACCCATCATAGAGTACAATGCCACATTTGGGATGCACCTCACAAGACACTTCCAACAGCTGGAAAGACCAAAAAAGTACCTCACCAAGAGGATTACTGGACTCAAACATATGTCTTATGCAGCCCGACTGGAAAAACTCCGGCTGTACTCAGTGGCATATCGCTTACTCAGAGGTGATTCTCTGCCTGACTTACAAAGCCATGTCCAACTCAGAATTGATGGACATGCTCCACCTAAAGAAATCCACGTCACTGCGAGCCACTTGCTGTAGTGAGCTAAACCTCGCCACAACAATAAATAGAACATGTTGGAGGGATAGATTCCTGTCACAGAGACTCCCCATGCTTTGAAACAAAATTCCTAACTACATTAGGCAGAGCCCCTCACTAACACTCAAGAGAAACCTTGACGAGTGGATGGGTAACCGAAAATACACCCCTGGAATCACTTCATTGGCTCTTCTTGACAGAGGCTCAGTTAATTAATCAATGGGACGGTGAAAGCTGACACACTTTGGCTAGGCTTATAAATGCCCTCGGGCAGGTAGCCTAGTACCTACCTATGAACCTATGAATAGACAGAGCACCTCACTGGCCCTCCAAGATAAATCTTGAGTGGATGAGAAATAGAAAATTCACCCCAGGGTTCATTCCAGTGGCTTTAGGGTTCACTCCAGTGGCTTTACTCGACAGAGGCACTGGGAATTAGTCGGGTGCCACAATGCCAGGGTAATCCTGTGGGCTAGGCTTGTAAAGGCTCCAGGACCATTAGCCTAGTACACACCTATGAACCTCTATGTGTAATATATGGTTTTGCTGTGACATTTAAAGTGGCAGAACTGTCACTATTTGGAAAATGAGTATTTTTTTACCCTTTTTTATAAGCACACACTAGTGATACGACTCTGGTATGTACTGAGCTTGCCTGTCAGGAAAAAATGTTAAATTCGGTTTACCTTCACAAGGTTGAAGTGCACATCTGCGCTGGACAGATGTGCGAAAGTATGATTTCAAAAGTTCGTAGTAAACTATGAATTGCTGATATCTCAAATGAGTGAATGCCGGTGTGCATTCGCTCATGTGGATTCAGCATTCTGAGTGGAGATCTCATTACAGTGGGGGGATCGGAACTTGTACCCCCTCCCTCACTGTGCGATCTTGGAGTTAGTGTATTAAATTAGCAGGGGGTGTGGGGTGCAGGGGGGCAAGCTCCCCTGCATAACGGTGTTTGGTGACATCTGGAAATGTTGGATGTTTCGAAAACCTTCGACATTGTCAAAATGTCGAATTAGTTGTTTAGCACTTTTGGGGTATTTTCAGCTTTTGGAAGTGCAGTTTCTGACCTTTAGAGTCTGATAGATGACTAGTCGCACATGTTATTTGCAACTTTGTAGAGGTAAACCGTTGAGTTATTATGCTTTATGAACTGGATGGAAAGAAGCGGAATAAACTGCTTTCAGTTTTGTAACCTATTTCTCACAAAAATATGTTAGGACTCTGCTACTGAAAGTTGGTGATTTCTTATGTAGAGGCACACAGTTTTATGCTCGTATAATGTGTGCCACTGCTGAAGAAAGAAGGAATGTCACTGTTCAGGAGAAATACAGACAAACGTTTAAGTGTTGTCTTAAAGATTTATATGGCTAGTTGTCATATGGTCTTTGTAATGTCTTGCCTAGTATTGTTCTTGTGTCCCTGTAATATAATGGCAGCTCAGTGCAGGTATATGTTGGGCATGTATTTATTTTTTAGCCTGCAAAAAAGTCATATTCCCATTTCTTTTGGAAACAGAGTATAATGCAGCATGCTGGATTATTACTGTCAAATGCCTGTAAAATCATCCATGTAGTATTTATGTAGAAAAGGCCACATGTTGGCGCCCTTTTGAGACTCGCTCGTTTAAAAAAAAAATGGATCCATAAAGCAGTTGTCCTTTTTAGAGTTTGTATTCTAGCACTCAAATTATTTCTGGACTGTTATTTGCAGAATGTTGGGGATTTAAATGTGTATCAGTCTTGAGACTGTTCTACCATGTTACTGTGCATGGATATTTAATGGTCGCATCATTTGAAGTGACAGTAAAATTTCTCTTTTCTGAGTAAAAATATACTTTGGGCATGTACTGTTGCGCCTCATCTATTACTGTCACTCTCAGATGCCTGTGAAACTGTGCATTTGATGCTTGTGTATGACTGGTCATGTTTTAGATGTTCTTCGTGTTTCACTGTTGCAGTCATTACATTTGGGTTATCTGCTTGCAGGTAGCCCTCAGTCAGCCTGATTAACAAAGTCTTGGGTCCTGCTTCTGTTGCTGTCCCTTCTTCCATGACGTCAGGTCATCAGGGGTATAAAACATGCAGCCGACGCCATTACATCAGTCTTTCTTGCCGTGTGGTGCCCGAAGCAGAAGCAATTCACAAGTGCCGGTCGTCCATCTCCTGAAATTTTCATTTTCGAGTTTCAGAACCGAAGTCTTCAACTAAAGCTAAGTACCCCGTTGGGGAAACTTTTTCTTGCTCCATACCAATGTCAGTAAAAGTTAATAATTGCATTACTTGTGGAAAGCAAATACCTCATAAAGATTTTCATTCGTACTGTATTCCTTACCTAGGCCCTGACCACAAAGTACCTTGCTGTCGGTTTTGTGCTTTATTTAATCAGCGCACTGTCCATCATCGGTATATTTTCGCCCCCTAAATATTTTGGTTCTCTGTTTAATTATCCAGAAATGTCGTCGGTTAGCCATCTGACTACCGGAATTCCGAAAAAAAGCAAAGATAAAGACAGAGACAGGCCGCCGAGGTCCAAAACTGCCGACAACGCTTCTCCTAAGCCAGTCACCAGTTCGCTGGGACTCAGTGTGGCGCTTTCACAGCCCCTGATACCCGCTATTTCTGATTCGCAGGCCTCTACTGATACCATTCGGAGTCCGGTATGCCACGAGATGCTTCAGCTATGGAACCCGCGGATGTCTTTACCTTGGATAGGTCCGGAGCCACTTTGCAGGCACCGGCTTCTGAGGGTGTATTCAGGCCTACGGACTTGCATATTAAACCGACACCTCCTTCTTCACTTAGGCCTAAATTTCGAACCATGCCTGACGCCCAGGCCACATGCTCAGGCCTCTTTGCCTAAAAAACTAATGATAAGAATGGCTGAAGATTTAATTACTGTAATCAGCAGTGGCCAACCCCCCTTTCTAAGAGGCCTAGGACTGAAGTTTTTTATAAATCTTCTGACCAAGATTCTGTTTTTTCTGATTCTTCTGATGATCTGGATTTGCTCTGCTTATGAGAATTCTGATGCAGAGGATTCCATTCCCTCTGCTTCCCCTCCAGAGGATTTTTCTTTTGGGGAAACCTTGCATACTGTAAGGGAGCATTTCCACTGGGAAAGCCAGGATTTTTCTGATTCAAAAAAGAGGCTTGGGGATTTCTTACTCAGCATAGGCCTTTAGCTATTTCTCCTGTACTAGACATTGTTGATGATGCTTTTTTGGAATCTAGTGTGGCCCCTGATTCCTTGCCTCCTGCTCCCAGAAAACCTGACAGATACTACAGGGTCCCTGAGTCACACAAGTTCCTTTTTAAAAATCCTATTGCGGATCCAGAGACAGGGGCCCAAGGGCATTAAGGCTTCTACTGCTAAAAATCCTACCCCTTCTGATAGAGACTCCAGGGCGCTGGATAGATGGGTAAGAAGGTTTACACTTCTGCAGCCTTGGCCGTTAGGGCTTTAAACTGCCAGTTTCATATGTTAAAGTATCAGCAACATGTTATTGGATTGCTTAAACAGAAAATTATGTTGATTCCTGAATGTGTTGAAAATAAAGAATTACAGGATTTAATGCATTCTGCTGAACAAGTTGGAAAACATACTTTGTAATGTGGTTTTGATTCATTAGAGGCCTCTTGCAGGGCTGCTGATGTTCATCGTGTTACACTGCTGCAGTCATTACACTTGGGTTATCCTGCCGTCAGGCGGTTCCCCAGTCGGCCTGAGTTCCAAAGTCTTGGTCCGGCGTAGATTGCTGTCACCTCCTCCCTGACATCAGTGCGACAGGGGTATATAAGATGCAGCCGACGCCATTTTCTTAGTCTTTCTTGCCGCACGGTGCCCGAAGCAAAAGCAGTTTGCAAGTGCCGGTCGGCCAACTTCTGAGATTTTCATTCCGAATCCAGAACCGAAGTCTTCTACAAAGCTAAGGACCCCGTTGGGGAAACCTTTTCTTGCCTCAGACCGACATCAGTAAAAGTTAATAACTGTATTTCTTGTGGGAAGCAAATACCTCATAAGGATTTCCATTCCTATTGCATCCCATGCCTAGGCCCAGACCACAACGTCACTGGTTGTCGGTTTTGTGCTAAGTTTAACAAGCGCACTATTAAATGTCGGTTTGATTTTGCCCGACATTATTTTGGCAGAAAATTCAATTACACCATGCTGTCGGAACTTCCGACGACCAGAATACATAAAAAGCGCAAAGACAAGGACAGGCATCCAAGGCCCAAAACTGACGACAAAGCCTCTTCTAGGCCAGTCGCCAGTTCTCCGGTTTTCAGCGAGGCGCCTTCGCAGCCCCTGATGGCCGCTTCTGCAGAACCACAGGCAGCCTCCTACTCCCACGTGGAGATGGCTGGGCCTTCGGACAGACAAGTTTTTCAGCCTACCGAAACTAACCCTTCAGAGGGATCCGGAGTAGCTGAGCAACCCGCAGCTTCAGAGGGTGTTTTCAGACCTACTCAGTTAAGCATTAAACCCTCTGCTAAGTCTAAGCCTCCTTTAAAAACAAAGAAACAAATACAGCATCCTCCAGGACAAGCCTCCATGCCTAAGAAACAAATGCTCAAAATGGCTGAAGACCTAATCAGTCTGATCAGGGGGTCCCATCCCCCTCCTGATAAAAGGCCCAGACAGGATGCAGACTATGACTCATTTGACCAGGTGTCCATTTCTTCAGATTCATTCTCACATCTAGGATATTCTTTACCCCTTTATGAGGATTCTGATGCTGAGGAATCAATTTCATCAGCCTCTCCGCCTAAGGGCTACTCCTTTGGGGAAACCTTACATACCATGAGGGAGCATTTCCATTGGGAAGGCCAGGATTACTCAGAATCCAAGAAAAGGCTTAGAGACTTCCTTTTATTACCTCAACACAGACCCCTTGCTATTCCGCCAGTGTTAGATACTGTGGGTGATGTGTATACTGAATCCAGCTTAAATCCTGATTCCTTACCTCCAGCCCCAGTTAAACCTGACAGATGCTACAGAGTCCCTGACTCACACAAATTTCTGTATAAAATCCCTGTTGCTGACCCTGAAACTATTTCTCCGGGACCCAAAGGGATTAAGGCCTCATCAGCAAAAAATCCAGTTCCCTCTGACAGAGATTGCAGAGCATTAGACAGATGGGGAAAGAAAGTATATACGTCTGCAACTTGAGCAATGAGAGCCTTAAAATGCCAGTTTCACATGCTAAAATATCAGCAATTTTTGATGTCTCAGTTGAAACAAAAAATGCTTCCAGATTCAGATCCGCCTAATTTTAAAGAAATGCAGGATTTATTGCATGCAGCTGAGCAAGTGGGAAAACATACTTTGCAATGTGGTTTTGATTCATTAGAGGCCTCCTGTAGAGCCGCAGTTACAGGCTCTGTCATTAGAAGACATGCTTGGTTAAAAGAACATACGTTACCAGATCATGTTAAAGCAAAATTATTGGATGCACCTTTGCAGCAGGATGTGTTATTTGGAGTTAAGGCAGAAGAGGTATTAAAGAAAATGGAGGATAAGGCAAAATCTATGCAAACGGTGAAGGATTTCTTACAGGTTCAGCCTCCTCAATTTAGCAGAAATTGGCCAACAAAGAATTGGTCCTTTCTAGTTACAGACAGACCTCAAAGGGGCAGATACAGACGTCCAAGAGGTAGAGGTCAACCACAAGGTCCTTACAGGCCTCGACAATGGGGTGCACCAGGCCAGAAAGAAGGGGAAGACAGGCCCCAACCATATAAAAAGCAGACTCAATGACATCCCACTACAGCTGCCAAACAGCTCTCTGTTGGCAGCCTCCTTGGGAGGAAAACTGGAACTTTTCTATCAGAATTGGCATTGGATCACCAAAGACAAATGGGTTCTCAACATTGTATCTCAAGGTTACAGGTTCCACTTTCACACTCTGCCAAGGTTAAAAGGAATGCCAAATCTGCCACCAAATCAATGGGCAGAGGCTCAAAAACAAATTACAGCACTCATGGACATGAGAGCTATTCAAAAGGTACCACCACAGGAGCAAGGACAAGGATTTTACTCAAGATTCTTTCTGGCTCCCAGAAAGGACAAAGCCTGGAGGCCCATTCTGGATCTTTCTTCAATAAACACTTACCTGGATGTTCCGAAATTCAAAATGTTGACACTACAGCAACTTCTTCCCATGCTGGGCAAGAAAGCTTGGCTCGTGACCTTGGACCTCAAGGAGGCCTACCTGCATGTCCCTATCAGACAAAACTGCAGAAGATACCTCAGATTCATAGCTGATTCAATGCACTATCAATTCTCTGCACTGCCCTTTGGCTTATCTACTGCGCCCGGGGTCTTCACAAAGTGCCTGGTACCAGTAATTGCATTTTGCAGACAGAAAGGAATTTAAATGTATCCGTCCCTGGACGATTGCCTGATTCAAGCAGAGAGCAAGGACATTCTTCTAAAGCATCTGGCGTTTGTAAAAAAGTTAAGTTGCCTGGGGGTACACAGTAAACGAAAAGAAATCAAAACTAGTGCCCTCACAAGCGATAATATTCCTGGGTGCCAGCTTGAACACAACGGCCCAGATGGCTTATCTCACGCCAGACAAGCAAGGACAACCGACTCAATACTTTCAATTGATGGCAACAAAGATCCAACTCCCTGCAAGAAAAATTCTGCAGGCCTTGGGTTACATGGCATCTTGCATACTACTAATTCCATATGCCAGACTGCATATCAGGAAGCTACAATGGTACCTAAAAGAGTGTATGGTCTCAACACTGTCAAAGTTTGGAAACCGTTATACCACTAATTCCTTGCCTTCAACAGGAGTTTTGATGGTGGGCTGAAGCTTGTCACCTCAACAAGGGACAGCCTTTTACTCAACCCACAGCCAGGCAAACACTGACAACAGATGCATCGGATTACGCCTGGGGAGCACACATGGCAGGAAAATGTATTCAGGGCAAGTGGCCCGCAGAACAAAGGTATCTTCACATCAATCAAAAAGAGATGCTAGCTGTACAAAATGCCCTGATAGCTTTCAAGGACCTGCTGCATCCAGGACAACTATTACTAAAGACAGACAACACCACAGTTATGTGGTACATAAACAAGCAAGGGGGCACTCAATCCTACCCCCTCTGCAGACAAGCCATGACCTTGTGGAACACAGCTCTAAACTATCAAGTTCATCTGCAAGCACAATTCCTGCCAGGAGGGAAAAACACACTGGCAGACGACTTAAGCAGAAACATCATGGATCCCCACGAATGGGAATTGAATCCACAAATATTCAGAATGATAACAGAAGTGGTGGAGCCCGGACATAGATCTGTTTGCATCCCCAATAAACTGCCAGCTACAGAAATTCTGCACAAGTTGTTACCATCCACAAGCATGGAAAGTGGATGCCCTCTCATTCAGCTGGAAAAACCTACAAGTATACGCTTTCCCACCACTACCTCTCCTTCCAAAGGTAATCATAAAAGCCAGGCAAGAAGAGCCAATGATGATCCTGATTGCACCAGACTGGCCACGCTAGCACTGGTACCTCAATCTTAAAGAACTTGGCACAAGAACCACCCTGGATTTTGCCTCAAATCCCACATCTGCTGACTCAGCACAACAATCCGATACTTCACAGCCAGCTAAAGACCTTAAACCTAGCTGCATGGAAGATTCCTTAGTCAAGCAAGCAATGCCTCTCTCCAAAGCTGTTATGGATGTCATTCTGGAGGCCAGAAGGCCTAGTACCAGGAAAGCCTATTCGGATAAATGGAAGAGATTCTGTGCCTGGAACCAGGCTCACAGCCTTGACCCTCTTGTCCCAAATATTCCTCAGATACTACAATATTTAACTGAGATGCTGGACAAAGGCCTCTCCATTTCATCCATCAAGATCCACGCCTCTGCCATCTCTGCTCATTACAACACGGATCCACCAATTTTCTCTAATCCTTTGCTAAAACAGTACCTCAGAAGGGCTAAAAACAGAAGACTGCCCAATAGAGCACCTACTCCAACTTGGGACCTCAACTTTGTTTTGGAAAAATTAACTTTACCTCCTTTTGAGCCAGCTAACATAGCAGAATTAAAATATATCTCTTGGAAAACTGCTCTGCTCCTGGCAGTAACATCAGCACGAAGAGTTTCAGAATTACAGGCACTAATGGCAGTGGAACCTTTCCTCATTTTCCACCAGGACAGGGTGTCTTTAAGAACTAACCCTACGTTTATGCCAAAGGTGGTATCAAGTGTGGCTCTAAACCAAACTATTCACTTGCCAACTTTTTATCCAAAACCACAGAATAAAGGGGAGAGACTACTGCATTCTTTGGACATTCACAGGCAGTTACGCTTCTACTTGGACAAAACCAAAGCTTTCAGAAAATCTGAGCAATTATTGGTAGCATATGCTACAGGGGCACAGGGAAAAGCCATCTCAAAACAGACTATTTCAAAATGGATAGGACTTTGTATATGTTTCTGCTATACACACCATGGGAAACCTGTACCTAGCAGCATTAGATCTCACTCCACCAGGGCAACAGCCACTTCAACTGCCTTCCTCAGAGGAGTACCTACCAAGGATATTTTGGAAGCGGCAACATGGAGTTCTATGCATACCTTTACCAAGCATTACCATCTGCCTTTATACTCTAAATCCAGAGCTGGCTTTGCCACTGCTGTGCTGCAGGGCCTTATGGCCACCCTTAATGCCTTATAGAACCAGCCACCCTACCTCAGCTTTGGGATTCTATCCAAGTGTAATGACTGCAGCAGTGTAACACGATGAACATAGTACAGTTTTGTACCTACCATAAATGTAGATGTTCGAGTGTATACACTGCTGCAGTCCAGGTTACCCTCCCTCTTTCCCCTCTTACTTGCTGGTACATACCTGTGTCTTCTACCCTTTACTACCTATGGGGAGTATTTGCTGGTAACTGAAAGTTGTTGTTTGCTTTTCTTATGTATGTTTTATTAGCAATTTGAATTGCCTACCTATTTGGGGGCACCTGACATCTGGGGCAAGAAAAACTGAAGAAAATGGCATCGGCTGCATCTTGTATACCCCTGTCGCACTGACGTCAGCAAGGAGGCGACAGCAACCGACACCGTACCAAGACTTTGGAACTCAAGCCAACTGGGGAACCGCCTGACTGCAGGATAACCCAAGTGTAATGACTGCAGCAGTGTATACACTCGAACATCTACATTTATGGTAGGTACAAAACTGTACTTTACTGGGTCTGTGCTCAGAATGCATGCTTGGCTAAAGGAGCAGTCCTTGCCTGATCATGTTAAAACTGAATTGTTGGATGCTCCCTTAAACCAGGACCGCATGTTTGGCAACAAGGCTGAGGAAGTTCTTAAAAAGATGGAAGATAAAGCTAAATCTATGCAAACTGTTAAAGATTTCATACAAGTTCAGCCTCCTAGATTTAGTAGACACTGGCCCACTAAGAATTGGTCCTTTCCAGCCCCTTCCAGGTCTTCTCAAGCCAAACCCAGACACAGCAAAAGCCCCAGGTTTCAGTCCTAGGGGACACACTGGACTTAGCAGTGGGGGGCCTCCACTTCCAAATCTGGGAGTAATAAGACTCCCCCTATGGTAAACTGTCTCAATGACTTCCATTTAAAGTTTCCAAGCACTTATCAACTGACTGCCCCTTTGGGGGAAAGATTGCTCTTCATGCAAAGAACTAGGAACTCATTACCCAGGACAAATGGGTCTTAAATATAGTGTCCCAGGGATACAGATTTCACTTCCACACGTTGCCAACACCAAGCGGGTGGTCGGACCTACCCCCAAATCAGTGGGCAGAGGCTGAAAAACAAGTACTTTCTCTCTTAAGCATGGGGGCTATTCAACTGGTACCGGAAGAGCAAAAGGGACAAGGTTTCTACTCGAGACTTTTCCTGGTACCCAGAAAAGACAATTCATGGCGTCCTGTCCTGGACCTGTCTACTCTAAACACCTTTTTGGAAATTCCAAAATTCAAGATGCTGACTCTTCATCAATTGCTTCCTATGCTAGGCAAAGTTGCCTGATTGGCAACACTAGATTTAAAAGAAGCATACCTACACATCACAATCAGTGAATCTTGCAGAAGATACCTATGCTTCAAAGCAGGCTGCACACACTCTCTGCACTGCCCTTTGGCTTATCTACTGCACCCAGGGTATTCACAAAGTGCCTAGCTCCAGTTACTGCATTTTGCAGGCAAAGAAATATTCAGATATACCCACACCTGGACGATTGTCTAATTCAGGCAGAAAGCCAGGACGTACGTTTGAATCATCTGGCCTTTCTACAAAGGGTTCTAACTTGTCTGGGGTACACCATAAACGAAAAGAAATCTCACTTGGTTCCCTGTCAACAAATTATATTCCTGGAAGCAAGCTTGAATACAACTTCCCAGATGGCTTACCTCACGCCAGAAACAAATTCATTTGACAACCTACTTCATATAAGTGGCCACAAAAACCCTGCTATCTGCAAGACAAATACTGCAAGCCTTGGGGTTCATGGCCTCCTGTATTCTTCTAATTCCATATGCAAGACTGCATATGAGGAAACTACAGTGGTATCCAAAAAGCCTATGGTGTCAATATTCTCAGGACCTAGAAACAATGATTCCTAACATACCTTGCCTACGCCTAGAGTTCCTTTGGTGGGCAGAGGCCTGCCACCAAAACAAGGGACTACCTTTCACACCACCCCCTGTCACCCGAACCCTAACAGATGCATCAGACTATGCATGGGGGGGCTCACCTGGCAAGGAAGTGCATTCAGGGCAAATGGAACCCAAGTCAAATGCGCCTGCATATCAATCAAAAAGAAGTGTTAGGTGTACAGAATGCTCTGACAGCCTTCAAGGACCACATTCTTCCAGGACAACTAATGGTAAAGATGGAGAACACCACTGTTATGTGGTACATAAACAAGCAGGGGGGTACACATTCTTACCCCCTCTGCAGACTAGCCGTGGCATTGTGGAACACAGCCTTGAGCTACCAAGTGCATCTACAAGCTCAGTTCCTACCAGGAAAAGTAAATACACTGGCAGACAGACTAAGCAGAAACCTCATGGACCCACACGAGTGGAAACTGGAACCAAGGACTTTCAACATGTTGACAAGCAAATGGGGGAGCCCAGATATAGACCTGTTTGCCTCTCCCCAGAACTACCTATTGGACAAATATTGCCCAAGGACTCCCCACAAACAAGCCTGGAAAGTGGATGCTCTGTCCTTCAGCTGGAAAAAAACTTTCAGTCTATGCCTTCCCCCCTCTGCCTCTGCTTTACAAAGTACTACTAAGAATCAAACAGGACAAACCAAGGATGATTTTGATTGCTCCAGACTGACCGCGCCAACACTGGTACCCCCTCCTGCGCAGTGTGTCACGGTTATCTCCATGGCATCTGCCTCAGACTCCTTCCCTGCTGTCTCAGCAGGAGGACCAGATTCTGCACCCTCAGCTTCTAACGCTGAACCTTGCAGCCTGGCTAATTACTTACTCTCTACTTTACCATCCCTCAGCAAACCTGTGATGGATATCATTTTAGAGGTGAGGAGGCCTAGTACTAGAAAATCTTATGCTGAAAAATGGAAAAGGTTATGTGCCTGGAACCAGTCTCAAGGGATGAGCACAGTAGCACCCAATTTACCTCAGATTTTACAATACTTAACTGAGATGCTTTACAAGGGCCTGTCTTTTTCCTCCATTAAAATCCATGCCTCAACCATTTCAGCTCATTATAACACAGAACCTCCTCTCTTCTCTCATCCACTGCTCAAGCAGTTCCACAGAGGGGGCCAAAAATTTGAGACCACCCAGGAGAGCTCCAACCCCAGCCTGGGACCTTAACTTTGTCTTGGAGAAACTCGCTCTACCTCCATTCGAGCCAGCTGCTACTGCAGACTTAAAATTTCTTTCTTGGAAAACAGCTTTCCTTTTTAGCAAGCGTATCTGAATTACAGCCCCTTATGACAGTGGAGCCTTTCATCATCTTTCATACGGACAAGGTGTCCCTCAGAACCAATCCATCCTTCATGCCCAAGGTGGTATCTAGTGTGGCTCTTAATCAGTCCATTCATTTGCCAATCTTCTTTCCCAATCCACAGAATAAAGGGGAACAGATACTGCATTCCTTAGATGTGCACAGGCAACTTGGATTCTACTTAAGCAGGAGTAAACCTCAAAGGAAATCTGAACAACTGCTGGTGTAATTTACTGCAGGGGCAGAGGGGAAGGCTATTTCAAAGCAAAACATTTCTAAATGGATAAGCCATTGCATTAATTTCTGCTATAAGCACCATGGAAAACCTATCCCCCAGGGATTCAGACCTCACTCCATCAGGGCTGCATCTACCTCTACAGCTTTTCTCAGAGGCGTCCTTACCAGGGACATCCTAGAAGCTGCTACCTGGAGTTCTGTACATACTTTCGCCAAGCATTATCATTTGCCAATTTTCTCTAAATCCAGAGCTGGCTTTGCCACTGCAGTTTTGCAGGGCCTTATAGCTGGCCCTAATGCTATCTAAATTCCTCCTCGCAACCATAGCTTTGGGAATCTGCCCAAATGTAATGACTGCAACAGTGAAACATGAAGAACATAGTACAGTTGTGTACACTTACCATAAATGTAGATGTTCGAGTGTAGTCACTGTTGCAGTCCTGGTTACCCTCCCTCCAGCCCCTAACTTCTTTTGGCTATACCTCTACTTTCCTTTACTATGCTTAAAACCTTTTTTGGTGTATTTGCTTTTTTCTTGGAGGTATGTCTTTGTACTTTTATATTTAATTGCTTCCCATTAGGGGGGCACCTGACATCTGGGGCAAGAAAACCTATGTAATGTCATCTGCTGTTTTATACCCCTGACAACCTGACGTCATGGAAGAAGGGACAGCAACTGACGCAGGCCCCAAGACTTTGTTAATCAGGCCGACTGAGGGCTACCTGCAAGTAGATAACCCAAATGTAATGACTGCAACAGTGAATACACTCGAACATCTACATTTATGGTAAGTGTACACAACTGTACTTTCCTGTGGTGGGCGACGGCCTGTAATCAGAACAAGGGTCTGCATTTCCACCCACCGCCTGCCAGCCAGATTCTCACCATAGACTCCTCAGATATTGCATGGCGAGCTCATCTGGAGGGCAGGGGCGTACAGGGGACTTGGAGCACCCAGCAGATTCATCTGCACATAAACTTAAAAGAATTGATGGCAGTGCAGCAGGCCTTGCTGACGTTCAAGGACATACTCTACTCTAGAACTCTGATAATCAGGACAGACAATACCACAGTCATGTGGTACATCAGCAAGCAAGGGGGGACTCGCTCTTACCCCTTGTGCAGACAAAGCATGAGACTATGGTCCATAGCAGCATCCATGGGCTTACATCTAATAGCCCACTATCTTCCGGGGAGGCTAAACTCCTTGACAGATCATTTGAGCAGACATGTTCTGGATCCTCACGAGTAGCAACTGAACAGAGATTTTCCATCGCATCACTCATCATCGGGGCACCCCACAAGTGGATCTTTTTTCCTCTCACACTATTCATCTCCTTCCAGCCTTCTGCACCAGGGTGTTTCACAACAAAGCTTGGAGGGTGGATGCGTTGTCCTTCCCATGGACACATCTCTCAGTTTATGCATTCCCTCCTCTGCCTCTTCTTCCCAGAGTGCTACTAAAGATAAGGGACAAAAAACCAAAGGCTATTCTGATAGCTCCAGATTGGCCCAGGCAGCATTGGTATCCCCTTCTTTGCAGCCTTTCCCAGGCTCAGCCTTGGCATCTTCCCTTAGTAACAGATCTATTGGTTCAGGGAGGGGGAAGTTCCTTCATCCTCCTCTTCAAGCTCTGCATTTAACTGCCTGGCTAATACCTTAAATCTTTCCCAACAGGTGGTTGAAGTTCTTCATGAGGTCAGGAGGCCTAGCACAAGAAAATCCTATGAAGATAAATGGATTTTTGCTCATGGATGCTAGCTAAAGGAGAAGACTCTTCTCATCCTTCTCTTTCACTCATTCTTGACTACCTAGCAGGATTGCTTAATGGTGGACTTTCTTTTTCTTCAATCAAAATTTACACTTCAGCAATTTCGGCTCATTGTTTTTTTGAGCAACCCATTTTTTCTCATCCCTTGATGAAACAGTTCCTGAGGGGAGCTAGTAATCTTAGACCTCCCAGAAGAGCTCCTACTCCTGCTTGGGATCTTAATTTAGTCCTGGAAAAACTTACTCTGCCTCCCTTTGAACCAGCTTCCTCTGCAGATTTGATGTTTCTATCCTGGAAAACTGCTTTCCTTTTAGCTATTACTTCAGCTAGAAGGGTATCTGAGCTGCAAGCCTTAATGGCAGTAGAACCTTTCATTAATTTCACTCGGATCGAGTTTCTCTGAGAACTAATCCCTCCTTTATGCGTAAGGTATTTTCCAGTTTGACCCTTAACCAGTCTATTCACCTGCCTACATTTTTCAACAATCCTCAAAACAAAGGGGAAAGGATTCTGCACTCGTTTGATGTGCATAGACAGCTGAGATTTTACTTGGGACTAAATCCTTTTGAAAATCTGAACAGTTATTGGTTAGTTTTGCTCCTAGGGCTCAGGGTAAAGCTATTTCAAAACAAACCATCTCCAAATGGATTGCTCATTGTATTCACTTTTGTTACCTGCAGCATGGAAAGGTCCCCCCCCAGGGTATTAGGACCCATTCTACTAGAGCAGCCTCTACCTTTGCAGCCTTTCTGAGAGGTATGCCTACTAAGGACATTCTAGAAGCAGCTGTTTGGTCTTCTGTCCATACTTTCACAAAGCATTACAATCTAGCTTTTTTTTTAAATCCAGGGCTGGTTTTTGCTCTACAGTTTTGCAGGGCCTCCTTACCAACCCTTAATCTGTGATCCTTCCTCCACCCTTTGTCGTCTTACTGGGCTTTGGGAATCAACCCATATGTGAGGACTGCAACAGTGAAACACGAAGAACATAGTACAGTTGTGTACACTTACCATAAATGTAGATGTTCGAGTGTATTCACTGTTGCAGTCTTGGTTTCCCCACCCTCCACCCCCCCCTTTTCGAGTGTATTCACTGTTGCAGTCTTGGTTTCCCCACCCTCCACCCCCCCCTTTTTTTTTCCTAAGGCAGAGACTATGGATTTTTATTTTTTGTAGGACATAGGTCCAGGGTGCTACCATTCTTGGATTAGCCTTCTTTTGGGGGCTCCTGACAGTTAAGGCAAGAAAAACTGAGGAAATGCCGTAAAACGTATTGACATCAGTTTTACAATCGGTGGCAGACAATGTTCTATACCAAGGACTCTGGTATTCCGGCCAACTGAGGGCTACCGGGAGCTGGATAACCCATATGCGAGGACTGCAACAGTGAATACACTCTAACATCTACATTTATGGTAAGTGTACACAACTGTACTTTCCATGCTTGTTTAATTTTTTTATAATCCCAGTTATGTCACCATGTGTTTCTGTAGTTACATCATAGTGATGCCTCTAGGCATCTAATATAGCCTGTTAATATTTCCTTTAATAGTTCCAGTGCCATGCTATATGCCTTTGAAAGATATACGATACAACTACACTAAATAGAGATTAATTGTTCATATGCTGTTTAAATCTTTATCGTATCATCAAACTGTCTTGCGGCTTTTCCCGGTTAGGGGTTGCCACAGCGGAACTCTGGTCCGTTAATGATTGGCAGTAGATTTTTACGTGCTGGCTTGCCGGGCCTAATGCACAACCTTCAACGAAGGAACGTCCATTCACGCATGTCGACACACAGAAGATGCTCTAACTGAGAATCGAACGTGCAACATCTAACTGTGAGGCGACAACGCTACCGCAGCACCACCACCGCGTTAAATCTTTATCGTATAATCCCACATATACTGTCAGCTGCATTTTGATTGTCTACTTGGGAACTTTTTTGTGAGGCTAAACAATTATGTTGCATGGTTATTCAGATATTTACATAAATACGAACATTATGATACGTTAAATCTTTATCGTATCATAATATTCGTATTTATGTAAATATCTGAATAACCATGCAACATATTATTGTTTAGCCTCACAAAAATGTTCCCAAGTAGACAATCAAAATGCAGCTGACAGTATATGTGGGGTTACTGAGATATTGTACATTGTTTACAAAAGTGTTCACTCTATTTATTATGACTTATAAAGTCAAGTTTAAGACCTACATTATAAGGCACAGCACTGATGTAAAGATGTGTTTATGCTGAACAGTTTGTGATTTTGAAATGTGAGAACTTGATTTCGTCAAAAAGCTCATGAAGCAGTTATTGGTAGTTAGAGTACAAATCTCCAGAGCTGTATCAAAGTTAATTGGTCAAGTAACTGTAGTAGTCAGTTGAGCTTTTCCCTCCCCAGGAGTAACCACTTCCTAACAATGTACGTCTATATTATTTGACCAAGACCACAGGAAAGAAATGATGGCGTCAGTAATGTTTTTGTCTATGCATGTATGCACAGCTCTTCCTTAGCAAACTGTGTTGATGATTCTTTAGCTGTTCTCTGGTAACTGTGTTATCAATTTCCTTCATATAGAGCCTGCCTTTTGTGCCAAAATAACCACTTTGAATGTGCATACCTCTTAAGTTTGTGGTCAAATGAAAGAAATAATGGCCACATTAATGTATGCCAGCCTGACAAACATTCACTGACCTTCCCTGATGAGCTGTATTTGCATTCAAGGTAATTGTGTTCAGATAGATGGAACACTCCTTGCTTTCCTGCACAGTCTGCCTTTCCAGTTTCTGTAATAACTCCTTTATGAGCATGTGTCTCTCCTGTTTTAGCATGTTTCTTTTGCACAGGCACTTAACCTTCATGAGAAGCCATATCGATGATAGTTTAAGTTCATACTAATATGGTGATCTTCTCTTTCACAATCAGACCCCCCCCCCCTCAAAAAAAAAAACATTAACCACTTTCTGCATAGATCTTTGATGTATGTGATGAAGTAATGTACTGGCCACAACACTGCATTATATTGTATTTCAGTTTATTTCACACAACTGGTTCCCCTTTTGATAGGCTATATTGACAATAATTTAACTTTTCTTTGTTGTCATGCATATTCTATTTCCTCACCCCAAAAATAACCATTTTCTGACTGTGCATAGTTCAGACTTTTACAGTGATTATCTAGTCTTCTGATAGGACCATTATTTTTCTGTTTGTTATTGACCATGCTGTGTGAGCGCACTGTTTAGAAAATTACATGGATCATTGCTGTGCTGAATGTGTGCCACAGGTTTGTGTTCTAGTATTTTTTATTTTTATTTTCGTGCAATACCTGTATTCTTCTGCTTCCTTTGGCAGTCTAAAGTGAAATGAATAGAGAGATTCTGGCAAGCATTGACATCACTTTTATGCCATTGCTTAACTCTTAAAGTAAAAGGCCATTGGTTGGCTAGCTATGGCTGGTTTACTGTGTGAAAAGAAGATAAGTGGGATGGCCTCCCGAATAAGTAGCTTGACTCGCCACGTAACAGTTTCGAGTTATCCCTACATTTTCTGAGGGTTGCTGAGGTTTTTTTCTAGTAATTTTCATAGTTTTAAAATAAATAAAAAAAAAACTGTTGGAAAATAGGGCATTTGATGATTTTGATTACTGCCTTTGGAGATGAGAAAAGCTGACGTCCTATGCTGAAAGTTTAAAGAATAGTTAATATACGGTAACCCAGTATGCAGATGACTCAACCGTCATCTGTACAGCCAATTCCGTACCAGAATTACAGTCACGAAGTCATTGCCCTCATTTCTACTGAAACATGAATAACCAATAATCACCTTGCCCTAAATCCTAAGAAAACTCAACTTGGCATTATTCACCCCCTAAAAAAATCACTACCCTAAACAAAAATGAATTTATTATTCATTCCCAAAACACCTCTTTTATTGAGGTCGCCCCTAACACTAAACTTTTAGGTGTCATCATAGATGAAAACGTATCATTCAAAGCATCAAAAACTGGGCATGCTGTACAGGCACAAATACATCCTCACCCATTCCGCAAGACCATCCTTAGCCTCTTCCTTTCTGCTACAATTTCTTCTTTACGGTGCTCCTGTCCTTACCAATATTCCGTCCTCTCTTGGATCCAAACTGGACTCATGGTACAATAAATTGCTAAATTTGTAACCAATTCAAAATATTCATCTCACCATCATGCCTAACTTCAACTACAAAATTGGGTAGAACTCCCCCATCACCTTACATATTTCCAACTAACCGCTGAACACAAATTTGATATTCAAGCCATCTAATTGCCCTGCCCTATCTTCACTACTTATCCTGTACCACCCAAATAGACCTCTCTGATCCAAAAATCAAATGCTCCTAAGTTTAGAAAAACCTAACCATGTTCATCGTGCATACAGCTGCAGTCATAACAGATGGGTTATCCTGCCGTCAGGCGGGTCCTCGGTCGGCTGAATTCCAAAGTCTAGGTCCGGCGTTGGATGTCGTCGCTTCTTCCCTGATGTCAGTGCGGCAGGGGTATAAAAGAACCAGCCGACCCCATTTTCTTCAGTCTTTCTTGCCGCGCGGTGCCCGAAGCAGAAGCAGTTCGCAACTGCCGGTCGGCCAGCTCCTGAGATTACAAATATTTTTCAACCGAAGTCTTCTTGAAAACTAAGTACCCTGTTGGGGAAACTTTTCTTGCCTCAGACCGATGTCAGACAAAGTTAATAATTGCATTTCATGTGGGAAGCAAATACCGCATAAGGATTTCCATTCCTTCTGCATTCCTTGCTTAGGCCCAGACCACGACATCTTGGCCTGTCGTTTTTGTGCTAGATTCAACAAACGCACTATTAAGCGTCGGGCGGAGTTTGCCCAACACTATTTTGGTAAAAAAGTTAATTACATTATGTCGTCGGATACTCCGACTCCAGTTTTGAGTAAAAGACTGAAAGATAAGGACCGACACACGAGGTCCGCGACTTCTACCGACACCACGCTAAAGCCGGCTACAGGTGCTCCGGTTCTCAGTGAGGCGCCTACGCAGCCCCTGAGTACCGATGACACTTCTTTAGCGGTGTCTGCTTTGCCCGAGGTCGCAGGCTCCTCAGCCCCCACACCGACTACAGATACCGACGCCACTCTTGGCGGGGAAACCCAGAGTTTAGACGGGCCTGCCACCTCTCAAGGTGTCTTCAGGCCTTCTTCTACTTTTTCCATTAAGGCTTTCACAAAATCTAAAACAGCCATGAAAACTAAAAGACAAGCTCCACAGAGCCCCTCTCAAGGTCCCATGCCTAAAAACTGATGCTCAAAATGGCTGAGGATTTGATTACTCTTATCAGGGGTTCTCAACCCCCTCGGACACAAGGCCCAGATTGGAGGAGGACTACCCTTCCTCGGACCAGGCCTCCATTACCTCAGAACATTCTGAAGACCAGGAATATTCATACTCCCCTTTTGAAGATTCTGATGCGGAGGAGTCCATTCCCTCTGTCTCCCCCCCTGAGGACTATTCTTTTGGGGAAACCTTGCATACCTTGAGGGAACACTTCCACTGGGAAGGCCAAGATTACTCAGATTCCAAGAAAAGGCTCAGGGATTTTCTCTTGCTCCCTCAGCACAGGCCTCTGGCTATCCCACCTGTCTTAGACATACTAGATGATGTGTATTCAGAGGCCAGCCTTAACCCAGATTCTTTACCACCAGCCTCAGTTAAGCCTGATGGGTATTACCGGGTTCCTGATTCACACCAATTCCTATACAAAAGCCATGCTGCTGACCCAGAAACTATTTCACAGGGTCCCAAGGGAATTAAGGCCTCTACTGCCAAAAATCCATTACCCTCAGAGAGAGATTCCAGAGCTTTAGAAAGGTGGGGGGAAAAGGTATTCACCTCGGCTACTTTAACCATGAGGGCATTAAACTGTCAGTTCCATATGTTAAAGTATCAACAGTTTTTGTTATCTCAGTTGAAAAGCAAAATGTCACAACCTGAACAACCAGACTTGAAGGAGTTGCAGGATTTGTTGCATAGTGCAGAGCAAGTTGGTAACCATACCTTGCAATGTGGTTTTGATGCTTTAGAGGCCTCATGTAGAGCTGCTGTTACAGGATCTGTCATACGTAGACATGCTTGGCTCAAAGAGCAAACCTTACCAGATCATGTCAAATTACTAGATGCACCTCTTCAAAAAGATGTTTTGTTTGGTGTTAAAGCTGAGGAGGTATTAAAGAAAATTGAGGAAAAGGCAAGATCAATGCAAACAGTGAAAGATTTCCTACAGGTACAACCTCCACGTTTCAGTAGAAACTGGCCTTCAAAAAATGGGTCCTTTCCAGCCACGGACAGACCTCAAAGAGGTAGATACAGGCGCCCGAGGGGTAGAGGGCAATCTCAAGGATCATTTAGAGCCAGACAATGGCAAGCACCTACACCAAGAGGTGGAGACGATAGATCACAGCCATTCAGAAAGCAGTCACAATGACTTTCCCCTTTGCATGCCAAGCAAAGCTTTAATGGCAGCACCTTTAGGCGGAAAACTGGCATTATTTTCAAAAAATTGGCATATTGTCACAAAAGACAAATGGATCCTGGACATTATAGACAGGGGCTACAGATTCCACTTTCACACCCTTCCAAAAATGCGAGGCATGCCAAACCTACCACAAAATCAAAGGGCAGAGGCACAAAAACAAATTTCAGCTATCATGGACATGAAAGCTATTCAAGAGGTACCTGCACAAGAACAGGGTCAAGGTTTTTATTCCAGACTATTCCTGGTACCAAGGAAGGACAAAGATTGGAGACCTATTTTGGACCTATCCATCCTAAACACATATTTACTGCACTAAAATTCAAGATGCTCACATTACAGCAGCTTCTTCCCATGTTGGGCAAGGAGTCTTGGCTGGTAACATTGGACCTCAAGGAGGCATACCTGCATGTCCCTATCAGACAAGATTGCAGAAGATACCTCAGATTTCTTGCAGGTTCAACCCATTATCAATTCTCTGCATTGCCCTTTGGCTTATCTACTGCGCCCAGAGTGTTCACGAAATGCCTGGCATCAGTAATTGCCTTCTGCAGACTTCAAGGGATACAAATATACCCATATTTGGACGACTGCCTGATCCAAGCGGACAGCAAACACATACTTCTGAAACACCTGACGTTTGTAATAAAGTTGTTGAACTTTCTGGAATACACAGTCAACAAAAAGAAATCAAAACTAATACCCTCGCAAGCAATAATTTTCCTGGTGCCAGCTTGAATACTAACACCCAGATGGCCTACCTCACGCCAGAGAAACAAGGGCAGCTATCTCAGTACTTCAGAAAAAATGGCAGCCTTCACCAGGCTGACTGCAAGGAAAATCCGGCAGGCTCTGGGATTCATGGCATCTTGCATCCTGCTAATCCCATGTGCAAAGCTGCATATGAGGAAACTTCAATGGTACCTTAAAAACTTATGGTCTCAACACAGCCACAGTTTGGAAACAATTATACCACTCATTCCATGTCTCCAAAATGAAGTTCTGTGGTGGGCTCAAGCATGCCAAAGAAACATAGGTCTCTCGTTCTGCATGCCTCAAGCAAATCAAATCATCACAACAGACGCCTTGGACTATGCCTGGGGGGGGGGTGCACATGACAGATCAGTGCATTCAGGGCAAATGGTCCCAAAAAGAAAAACACCTACACATCAATCAAAAGGAAATGCTAGCAGTAAAAAATGCTATTATGGCCTTCAAAGACCTACTGCGTCCAGGCCAGCTATTGATAAGGACAGACAACACCACAGTGATGTGGTACATAAACAAACAGGGAGGAACCCATTCATACCCCCTGTGCAGGCTAGCCATGTCTCTTTGGAATTCGGCTCTGGAATTACAAATCCAACTTCAAGCACAATTCCTGCCAGGCAAGGAAAACACGCTGGCAGACAACCTAAGCAGAAATATGACAGATCCACACGAATGGAAGTTCCATCCTCAAGTTTTTGCAAAGATAATTCAAGCATGGGGAAGGCCAGACATAGATCTCTTTGCTACCCACAGAAATTACCAATTGAAAAAATTCTGCTCAAGGACCTATCATCCACAGGCCTGGGAAGTGGACGCACTGTCTTTCAGTTGGACAACATTGACAGTTTATGCCTTTCCACCTCTTCCTCTGCTGCCCAAAGTTCTACTAAAAGCCAGAGCAGACAGACCAAAAATGATTCTCATTGCTCCAGACTGGCCAAGAGAACACTGGTACCCACTCCTGAGGAGCCTGACGCATTCCCCACCATGGATCCTGCCTCTAATTCCTCTTCTGTTGACACAGCACAACTTCAAAATTCTTCACAGTCAGCTGAAAACACTCAATCTAGCCGCATGGAGGATTCCTTGATTTGCCAACAGACCCTCCTCTCCAAGGAGGTGCAGGATGTCATTTTGGAGGCCAGAAGGCCCTCTACTAGAAAAGCCTACTCCGCCAAATGGAAACGGTTTTGTGCCTGGAATCGGAAAAAGGGACAGAATCCTGGGATACTGAATTTACCTCAAATATTACAGTAGCTAGCTGAGATGCTAAACAGTGGACTTTCATTCTCCTCCATCAAAATCCATGCTTCAGCCATTTCTGTATAATACAACACTGATCCTCCTTTATTCTCTCATCCGCTCTTAAGACAGTTCCTCAGAGGGGCTAAGAATATAAAACCCCCAAGGAAGCAACCAGTACCTGCTTGGGACCTCAATTTCATTTTAGAAAAACTGACCCTGCCTCCATTTGAGCCAGCTGCTTCAACAGAACTGCACTATTTGTCATGGAAAACAGCCTTCCTTCTGGCTATCACCTCAGCACGCAGGGTTTCGGAACTACAAGCCCTCATGGCTGTGCAACCTTTCATCATTTTCCATCAGGACAGAGTTTCCTTACGAACCAACCCTTCCTTTATGCCAATGGTAATATCCAGTGTAGCCTTGAATCAGGCTATCCACTTACCTACTTTTTATCCTAATCCACAAAACAAAGGGGAGAGACTGCTACATTCCTTGGACATTCACAGACAGCTTCGTTATTATTTGGACAGGACAAAGCCATTCAGAAAATCAGAGCAACTCTTTGTGTCCTATGCTACAGGTGCTCAAGGAAAGGCTATTTCCAAACAGACAATCTCAAAATGGATAGCCCACTGCATACGCTTTTGTTATTCATTTCATGGAAAAACTGTACCTACAAGTATCAGATCTCACTCCACAAGGGTCACAGCTACCTCTGCAGCTTTCCTCAGGGGGGTTCCTACCAAGGATATTTTGGAAGCAGCAACTTGGAGTTCTGTACATACTTTCTTTAAGCACTATCACCTACCACTATACTCTAAATCTAGAACGGGCTTTGCCACAGCAGTCTTGCAGGGCATCCTTGTCCTCCTAGTTCCACTTAGTGCCTGCCACCCCTTTTTAGCTTTGGGATTCTACCCATCTGTTATGACTGCAGCTGTATGCACGATGAACATAGTACAGTTTTGTACCTACCATAAATGTAGATGTTCGAGTGCTAATACAGCTGCAGTCCAGGTTTCCCTCCCTCCTTCCTCTCTTGGGACAGGCCTAATGACAAACACCTCCTCATACAACCTGATTGGAGTATTCGTTTATGGTGTATCTGCTTGCAACTACTGTTTTTTGATTATATTACATTGCATTATCACATAAATTTATGTTTTGCCTTCCTTCTGGGGGCACCTGACATCTGGCGTCGGCTGGTTCTTTTATACCCCTGCCGCACTGACGTCAGGGAAGAAGTGACTACATCCGACGCCAGCCCTAGACTTTGGAATTCGGCCGACCGAGGACCCGCCTGATGGCAGGATAACCCATCTGTTATGACTGCAACTGTATTAGCACTCGAACATCTACATTTATGGTAGGTACAAAACTGTACTTTTCAGCTGGTCAGATGCTTTACTCCTTCATTATTGCCAAACTGTGGAATACTCTCCCATCATCCCTCAGGACTGTTAGTGACACAGCAGTTTAAAAAATCCCTGAGACAACACCTGTCCTGTTTTTAGCAGTGCGTATGTCCCATGACTGCACTTCCCAAAACTAAACACTACCTACTACTTTGTAATAACTTTTCCTCCGCCTTCTTGCTTAGGCAACTGTAATTCTAACTCTTCCTACTGTATCTGTTGTACCATTACTTCAAGTTAATGACTTTACTAGAATTAATTATTCACACTATGCTGTTACTTGGAGTAACCTAATTGTCCAACTTAGTATCCAATCTTGTCAAGTCAGAAATATATAATCAAGTTATTAGATTACACCATAGAGGATAATGTGCAACAGTTTCTCACCTACTCACTCAATTCCATACTGCAACTCCGACACTTCTATGTAGCTTATGATAATCTATGGAATTGTATGTGTTTTGTACTGCACTTATTGTATTGTATATTTGATTGTGGAGCTTTTCTCCCTGGGCCTCCATTGAAAATGGCCTCATCAAGGCCCAGTGGACCAACCCGGTAAACAAATGCAAATAAGTAAATTAAATATATCATGAAGTGTGAGTGCTCTTGGAAGTCTTTTAAACAGGAAGGTTATTCCAAAGAAACTCATAATTTATAGTGGTAATGATTTTGTGTCCAAAAATTTAACTTTGATTTTGTTTAATTTTGAATCTAATGAATACATTCTTTTGCTGCAGCGCAGAAAAAAAAATGTTTCTAAGCACATCACTGTTAGGTCTGTAATTGTCCCTGCTAAATGCATAATAATAGCATCAGAATTATTTATTCATTTGCTATACCTTCCAAATCACCTCAGCCCATTTTGCTTGGGAGCTTTATTAGTTCTGTAGGACTACTGGAATGTGCAGTTGCATTGCCTGAGATTCATTTTCCAATATTTTGGTAAAGGGAAAGAAGGCAATATGCTTGCCACTTGGAAAGTGTGGTTATTGACCAGTTTATATTCATTTCACTTTACAAATGGGATACATAGCTTCTCAGTTTTTCTCAAGTCTTTCATTCTGTGTAGTAGAATACCAGCTGTCTGTGCACGAACAAACTGGCAACCAACTCTCTTTAATAGTTCCAATTGATTTTGAAGCGCTTTTCGGCTGATACAACAGCCTTCATCAGAATACAAAAAACACACAGACCAGCTCATTTAAATAGTAAAATGCCAAAAAAGGCGCCAAAATGAAAAAACAATGAATCAATTAAAGTACCATTATATCTTAAAGTTACTTGACCCTATTATGTTAAAATAAAATATAATAATAATAATCAAGAAACATTTATACTCATCAAATGTGCAGTATTCTATTATCTGCTTAAACTCCTAAGTCTCAGGAAACTGCTGATAGAAATTGCATCATTTAAACCAGGTACATTACAAGCGTTTAACATAATTTGCCATTTCAATTCTAATTCAAGTAATCTAAAAGCGTGTGGACCTCCTCTAGGATACCTAGATATAGAATCAATCACCAAAAATTTAAAATAATGGTTACTATACAAAGCAACATATTTGGCTAGGGCATTGTCCGCTTTATTGTGATTTATGGCATAAATATGCTCATATATCCTATCGCTGAGCCACCGCTCCGTCTTACCTACATAGAAGGCAGGACAAATCATGCACCTAGCTAAATATACTATTTCCCTAGAATTACAGTTAAATTTCCTCCGTAACTTATATCTATAATCATTAACAATGAAGGAATTAGTTCTCTATGTGTTTACACGTTACAGGCTTCGCATTTCACCATCCCTGGTATTTTAACAAGCGTGCTCGTCTTGTACACTAATAGATCATTCAAGTTCTTCCCACCTTTAAACACTATTTTTGGTCCTTCCCCCAATTTATTTAATAAACTTTGATTCGAGCTAAAGAGATCCCAATTTTTCTTAATTATATTAACACAAGAATAACTCTGTGTACAGAAAGTAGTAATAAAACTACAAGCCAAACCGTCACAAACTCCCTTTGAAGTTAGTGAACTCGCATTCGAACCATTAATTACATTAAATTGGGAATTCAATTCAGCATCTACAATTTTCAAAGCCAATAAAGGTACATAAACTTGATTCAACCTTTTAGTTTTAACTTCCTGAATTAATTCTTCAGTTAACTCTAAAGGGTACCCCCTATGTGTAAAAGCTGATTTCAAAAATTCACATTCGTCATTAAAATCAGCTTCTTGTGTAGAAATACGAGCTGCTCTAACAAGTTGTCCTTTGACAACTGCCCTTTTCTGAAAAAAGGGGTGGCTACTTGAGAAATGAAGAAACATATTCGAATATGTATTTTTTCTATGTATTCTCACTGTAAAGCAGTTCAATTCATTGTTTTTCTTAATTAATACATCCAGGTATGCAATTGATACTTTATCAAAGGTAGAGATAAATTTTAAAAATTCAGTTGTAGAGTTAAAGAGCTCTAAAAGACTGGAAGCTACCTGTTCCTCACCATTTAGTAAAACAAAGATATCATCAAGATATCTTGTATAATATACAACATTATCTACATATAGTTGATTCTTGAATACAAACTCGGACTCCCAATATGCCATCACAAGGTTGGCTACGCTAGCCCCACAAGGCGACCCCATAGCCAACCCTACCTTTTGCAAATAAAACTCTTCATTGAAAATAAAATAATTGTTAGTTAAAATTAAATCCAATAATTCAATAATTAAAGAAATACTGTCACTAGAAACATCATGCTTCCTCATCATGAAAGCGACCCAGTCTATCGCTACTTGGTGGGGAATACAAGTGTATAAGTCCTTTACATCAATTGTTAGCATGTTGTAACTAGAACTATACTCCAACTTATTCACATCTGTCAAGAATGACCAGGAGTCTTTACAGATTTGAACTTCAGATTTAACACATTTTTGTAGAAAAGAATCAACAACTTTTGCACAAGCATATGTGGGAGAACCACGGCCATTTATTAAGGGCCTCATAGGTGGATTTATAAGATCCTTATGGATCTTAGGGATTCCAAACAATGAAGGAAACACAGGAAATGAAGTAGTCATGTAATTCAAAAGGTGTTGATCTATACCCCTTCTATAAAAAGGTCGTTAATACAAGATTTAACCATGTTGTATGCACCATTCACTTCAGATCTAGAACTTATCGAATAAGTTTCATCATTGAGCAACTCCTTAATTCGGTCATTGTAGTTATCTATATCAAACACTACTATGCCCTCATCTTTATCAGGTTTACATATCCGAATGTTCTGTGAATGGATAAACTTGATCAAATCCTGTTCACCCTTCCCGTCCGCTAACTTGTTGATACATCGCTCCCTTGATCTAGATAATGCTCTAAAATCCAATTCATATAATGCTTCAAAAGACTGAACCACAGGGTGTAGTGGAGAGTTAAATATACTAGGGATGCGAAATAATTGCATTCCTTCCAACCCCAAACTATTACCAAATAGTAACTGAAAATTTCCCTGAAAAAAATTTTAAATCTATAATCATTTTAGTTAAATCAAGCCGCTGTTGCGGGACATAAGTAAAACCCTTGGCTAAAAAATTGACTAAATCAGAAGAAATAGGACAAGTTGAAAAATTAAAAACCTTAAAGTCATGATTGTCATTATAAACAATAGTCGGACCAGTCTTATCAACTTCAAATAGAGTTAACATAAATGTCCGAAGTATTGCTACTGACATCAAGATCTAAAGAGTCCATAAACGAGACATTGCCAAACCTGGAGGAACACTCTGTGAGATAAATTACCTCATTACCACGAGTGTCCTCCCTCACGGTTACTTCGTGTTCATCACTGATCTGGTTTTGCTCTTGTTGTTGTAGAAATTCCTCTGCTGTTCTGGTCTCGCCCCAGAATGATGGAACTGCTGAAAATCCTGACTTTCAGCATGGGCAGGTTGTTGTAAGACCCTTGTGTTATTGTAGTACACACGAGGGCCATTCTGTAATCTCTCGCTTCTCCTTAATATAGGTAACTCAGAGTCTGTCAGAGTCATTGATACCATTGTTAGAGACAACAGGCACTTGCCCATCATTCCAAGATGTACCTTGTGGGTGTATCACATTGGTATCCGGCTCATTAGAGACACCTCGTTGCCATACTTGAAAAGGGGGAGGTGGAGGGTACGCTGACCCTTCACTATACACCTTGATGTCTCTTAAAAGTTTACTTTTATTGTTTTGTAACTTCGACATGTGTTGGTCTATACTTGACCGTATTCTTGCATACTCATATTTATATCTAATAAATTCAATGTCATCGACCACTTTTTTGTCCAAGTTCAATACTGAGTCAGAAATATCATTAGCCAAAAGAGAATAGTGCTTAATCAGGAGATTAAGTAACTCAAAACCGTGACGGTCGAACAGTTGTAAAAGTTCTTTATGAAACAACGAATCCTTAGCTAACCCCGTCGGGTACTGAGATCTACGTAAGCCCTTGGGTATAATTTTCTGGTTCAAGCACTCGTTAAAGTATGCAATTTCCAACTGGGTTTTTTAAGTTTAAATAAATATGAGTCAAGCATTTTTAAATTACTTACTATATTAGGAGCAAAAGTTGACCCATTATCCAAGTTGTCTGCCGTCCGATTTAAAACATCTTGTTGACCATTAGAAAAGGAAAATTTACCCTGAATCCATGATGCCATAGGTAGAAAATCTTCCGATTGTTTTTTAGGCAAAATGGATGTTGCGCCATTTGACAATGTACCTGGTAATCCGACTGTCTCGAGAGGTAAAACGGGAGCAACCTCCTATTGATTAACTCCTGAACACGCAGTCAAAGTCGGTGAAGTAGCTGAAAGCCTTTGTGCTGGGGGCGGTGTACTGTTGTCACTTTGACTATTAACAGTCAACGCCGCATACTGAGGAGCACCGGAATCGACAGCAGCTACATTAAAGGCAGCTGGTAAGTTCACAATCCTACTGATGTTCATCGTGCATACAGCTGCAGTCATAACAGATGGGTTCTCCTGCTGTCAGGCGGGTGCTCGGTCGGCCGAATTCCAAAGTCTAGGTCCGGCGTCTGTTGTCGTCGCTTTCTTTCCTGACGTCAGTGCGACAGGGGTACATAAGACACAGCCAACGCCATTTTCTTCAGTCTTTTTTGCCGCGCGGTGCCCGAAGCAGAAGCAGTTCACAAGTGCCGGTCGACCAGCTCCTGAAATTACGAAAATTTGGAAACCGAAGTCTTCTTTAAAGCTAAGTACCCTGTTGGGGAAACTTTTCTTGTCTCAGACTGATGTCAGACAAAGTTAACAATTGTATTTCTTGTGGGAAGCAAATACCGCATAAGGATTTCCATTCCCTCTGTATACCTTGTTTAGGCCCAGACCACGACGTCTCGGGCTGTCGCTTTTGTGCTACTTTCAATAAACGCACTATTAAGCGTCGGGCGGAGTTCGCCCAGCACTTTTTTGGTAAAGCTTTTAATTATAAAATGTCGTCGGAGACTCCGACTACTGTTTTGTCCAAAAAATGCAAGGACAAAGACCGGCACGCGAGGTCCGCGGTCTCCACCAACACCACGCCAAAACCGGCTACATGTGGTCCGGTTCTCATTGAGGCGCCTACGCAGCCCCTGACTACCGACGACACTTCTCTGGTGGTGTCTTCTGTAACCGAGACTGCAGGTTCCTCGGCCCATACCCTGACTACAGCTACCGAAGCCACTGTGAGTGTTGAGCCTCTTAATGTGGACAGGTCCACTTCCACCCTTGGTGTCTTCAGACCTTCATCTTCCTTTTCCATAAAGGCCTTTACTAAGTCTAAATCAGCCATGCATTCCAAAAGGCCTGTTGCACAGGGCCCATCTCCAGGTCCCATGCCTAAAAAGGAGATGCTCAAAATGGCTGAGGATTTAATCACTCTTATCAGGGGTTCCCAACCCCCTCCGGACAAGAGACCCAGAATGGAGGAAGATTCTCCCTCTTCTGACCAGGGCTCCATTATTTCAGAACATTCTGATGAAGAGGAACACTCGTACTCCCCTTTTGAAGATTCTGATGCAGAGCAGTCCATTCCTTCTGTATCCCCCCCAGAGGATTTTTCTTTCGGGGAAACCTTGCATACCTTGAGGGAACACTTCCATTGGGAAGGCCAAGATTTTTCAGATTCCAAGAAAAGGCTTAGGGAATTTCTTTTGCTACCTCAGTACAGACCTCTGGCGATACCTCCTGTCTTGGACATACTTGATGATATTTACTCGGAGGCTTGCCTTAATCCGGATTCCCTGCCTCCTGCCCCAGTCAAGCCTGGTAGGTACTACAGAGTTCCTAACTCGCACCAATTTCTTTACAAAAGCCATAATGCTGACCCTGAAACCATTTCTCAAGGCCCCAAGGGAATGAAGGCCTCTACTGCTAAGAATCCATTACCTTCCGAGAGAGAGTCTAGATCCTTAGAAAGGTGGGGTAAAAAGGTATATACCTCGGCCACCCTAGCCATGAGGGCCTTAAATTGTCAGTTCCATATGCTTAAATATCAACAGTTTCTGTTATCACAATTAAGGAATAAAATGTCACAACCTGAACAACCAGATTTGAAGGAGTTACAGGATATGCTGCATAGCGCAGAACAAGTGGTTAAACACACCTTGCAATGTGGCTATGATGCTCTAGAGGCCTCAAGTAGAGCTGCTGTTACAGGATCAGTCATTCGTAGACATGCCTGGCTTAGGGAACAAACCTTGCCTGATCATGTTAAAGCTAAACTACTAGATGCTCCTTTACAAAAGGATGTATTATCTGGTACTAATGCTGAGGAGATACTACGGAAAATTGAAGAAAAAGCTAAATCTATGCAAACTGTCAAAGCTTTTCTACAGGTACAACCACCACGTTTTAGCAGAAATTGGCCTTCAAAAAACTGGTCCTTTCCAGCCACGGACACGCCCCAAAGAGGTAGATACAGGCGCACAAGGGGCAGAGGACAATCTCAAGGATCATATAGAGGCAGACAATGGCAATCTCCAGCACCAAGAGGTGGCGAAGACAGTGCACAACAATACAGGCAACAAACCCAATGACTTTCCCCTTTGCATGCCAAGCAAGGCTCAGGTGGCAGCACCCTTGGGAGGAAAGCTGGCATTATTTTCAAAAAATTGGCATATTGTCACAAAAGACAAATGGATCCTGGACATTATAAACAGAGGCTACAGGTTTAATTTTCACACTCTTCCAAAAATGAGAGGCATGCCGAACCTGCCACACAATCAAAGGGCAGAGGCTCAAATACAAATTTCAAAGCTCATGGACATGAAAGCTATTCAAGAGGTACCTACTCACGAACAAGGTCAAGGTTTTTATTCCAGACTATTCCTGGTACCAAGGAAGGGAACCGATTGGAGACCCATTTTGGACTTATCCATCCTAAACACATTTCTACTCGTACCAAAATTCAAGATGCTCACCTTACAGCAGCTTCTTCCCATGCTGGGCAAGGAGTCTTGGCTGGTGACATTGGACCTCAAGGAGGCATACCTGCATGTCCCAATCGGACAAAGCTGCAGAAGATACCTCAGATTTCTTGCAGGTTCAATCCACTGTCAATTCTCTGCATTGCCCTTTGGCTTATATACTGCGCCCAGTGTATTCACGAAATGCCTGGCATCAGTAATTGCCTACTGCAGACTTCAAGGGATACAAATTTACCCTTATTTGGACTATTGCCTGATCCAAGCGGACAACAAACACATACTTCTGGAACATATGGCTTATGTAGCACGGTTATTGAATTCTCTGGGATACACAGTCAACAAAGAGAAATCCAGGCTAACACCATCTCAGAAAATAATTTTCCTGGGTGCCAACTTGGACACAAACACCCAGATGGCTTATCTTACGCCAGAAAAACAGGGGCAACTAACTCAATACTTCAAGATGCTAGCAAATTGTACCAGGCTAACTGCAAGGAAAATCCTGCAGGCTCTGGGCTTCATGGCATCTTGCATTCTTCTAATCCCATGTGCAAAGTTGCATATGAGGAAACTTCAATGGTACCTAAAAAACCTATGGTCTCAACACAGCCACAGTTTGGAAACAATAATACCACTAATTCCATGTTTGCAAAAGGAATTTCTATGGTGGGCCCAAGCATGCCAAACAAACACAGGTCTACCATTCTGCAAGCCTCAAGCAAATCAAGTCATCACAACAGACGCCTCAGACTACGCCTGGGGGGCACACATGACAGGTGCATTCAGGGCAAATGGTCCCAAAAGGAAAAGCACCTTCACATCAATCAAAAAGAAATGCTAGCAGTGATAAATGCAATTACAGCTTTCAAGGACCTCCTGCATCCAGGGCAATTATTGATAAGAACAGACAACACCACAGTAATGTGGTACATAAACAAACAAGGAGGAACACATTCATACCCCCTGTGCAGGCTGGCCATGTCACTTTGGAACATGGCTCTGGAATGGCAAATTGAACTTTAAGCACAGTACCTGCCAGGTTTGGAAAACACACTGGCAGACAATCTAAGCAGAAATATGACAGACCCGCACAAATGGAAGTTGCACCCTCAAGTGTTTACAAAGATAATCCAAGAGTGGGGAAGGCCAGACATAGATCTCTTTGCCTCCCACAGGAATCATCAGTTGACAAAATTCTGCTCAAGGACATTTCATCCAAAGGCCTGGAGAGTGGACGCCTTTTCTTTCAGTTGGGCAGCACGGACAGTTTACGCCTTCCCACCTTTGCCTCTACTGCCCAAGGTGCTCTTGAAAGCAAGAGCAGACAGACCGAAGATGATACTGATTGCTCCAGACTGGCCAAGACAACACTGGTACCCACTCCTGAGGAGCCGAACACATTCTCCTCCCTGGACCCTACCTCTAATGCCTCTTCTCCTGACTCAGCACAGCTACAAAACTCTTCACAGTCAGCTGAAAACATGCAATCTGGCTGCATGGAAAATTCCTTAACACCACAACAGACCCTACTCTCCAAGGAGGTGCAGGATGTCATTTTGGAGGCCAGAAGGCCATCTACTAGAAAAGCTTACTCCGCAAAATGGAAACGGTTTTGCGTTTGGAATGAGAAAAAGGGCCAGGATCGTAGAAAACTGAATTTGCCTCAGATATTACAGTATCTAGCTGAGCTGTTGAACAGTGGACTTTCTTTTTCCTCCGTCAAAATCCATGCCTCCATCAAAATCCATGCCTCAGCCATTTCTGCAGAATACAACACTGATCCACCCTTATTCTCTCACCCACTCTTAAGGCAGTTCCTCAGAGGGGCTAAGAATAAAAGACCTCCAAGGAAACAACCAATACCAGCCTGGGATCTTAATTACATTCTAGAAAAATGAACATTGCCTCCCTTTGAACCAGCTGCCTCAACAGATTTGCAATATTTGTCCTGGAAAACAGCTTTCCTTCTGGCCATTACCTCAGCTCGTAGGGTCTCGGAACTACAAGCCCTCATGGCTGTGCAGCCCTATCTCATCTTCCATCAGGACAGGGTTTCCCTACGAACCAACCCGTCATTTATGACTAAGGTAGTATCCAGGGTAGCTTTAAATCAGGCCATACTTACCTACCTTTTACCCCAATCCTCAAAACAAAGGGGAAAGGCTGCTACATTCCTTAGACATCCATAGACAGCTACGTTACTATTTGGACAGAACAAAGCCTTTCAGGAAATCAGAACAACTCTTTGTGTCCTATGCTGTAGGAGCTCAAGGGAAGCCAATTTCCAAACAGACAATTTCAAAATGGATAGGCCACTGCATACGGTTTTGTTACTCCTTTCATGGTAAATCTGTACCTGCAGGCATCAGATCCCACTCCACAAGGGCCACAGCTACCTCTGCAGCCTTCCTCAGAGGAGTCCCTACCAAAGATATTTTGGAGGCAGCCACTTGGAGTTCTGTGCATACCTTCACTAAACACTACCACCTACCTTTATACTCCAAAACTAGAGCAGGCTTTGCCACTGCTGTGTTGCAGGGCATTCTGGCTCCTCCCAGTTCCACCTAGTGCCAACCACCCTGTGTGTAGCTTTGGGATTTTACCCATCTGTTATGACTGCAGCTGTATGCACGATGAACATAGTACAGTTTTGTACCTACCATAAATGTAGATGTTAGAGTGCTAATACAGCTGCAGCCCAGGTTTCCCTCCCTCCTTCCCCTCTGAGTACAGACCTAGTGGCTAACTCCTCATCTTACAACCTATTTGGGTTATCCTTCTGTGGTGTATTTGCTTGCAACTACTGATTTTTGATTATATTGCATTGCATGATTACATATTATATATATATGTGTATGTATATATGTGTATATATATATATATATATATATATATATATATATATATATATATATATCCTTCCTTCTGGGAGCACCTGACATCTGGGGCAAGAAAGACTGAAGAAAATGGTGTTGGCTGTGTCTTATGTACCCCTGTCGCACTGACGTCAGGAAAGAAAGCGACGACAACCGACGCCGGACCTAGACTTTGGAATTCGGCCGACCGAGGACCCACCTGACGGCAGGAGAACCCATCTGTTATGACTGCAGCTGTATTAGCACTCGAACATCTACATTTATGGTAGGTACAAAACTGTACTTTCCTCTCACCGGTGTTTGCAGATATTAAGGTGTGTAACACCCGCTGATTTTGGTCGAGCTGATCGAGGCGGGAACATAAAGACTCAAATCTTAGTAGATAACAGAACCAACACCAGTTTATATTCATTTCACTTTACAAATGGGATACATAGCTTCTCAGTTTTTCTCAAGTCTTTCATTCTGTGTAGTAGAAACCAGCTGTCTGTGCACATCAAGGGATTCTGGAGCTCTCTTACATGAGTTTATGGCTTTGGAAAAAAAGACTGGAAGTTGTATGTCAATTCAGAAACCACCGTAGGCATAAAAAAGGGATTAGTACTGTGTGCCACTCTGTCCTGGTGGAATGCCAGGAAGAGTTTTTTTTTTTTTTTACAACTAGACAGAGTTGTAAGAATAATTAACTGTGGCACCACCAAGAACACCATATTCCAAGACAGAGAGAAACTGTATAGAGGGTAAGGGTGCTAGCTCATTGAGGGGGGGGGGGTTAATTTTTGTAGTACATAGTTGAGGGTCCATGCTAGAGAAGAGCCTTCTGCTTTTTAGGGGGCCTGAGATGGATGACTCCTCAGGAATTGGCTAACAGACTGCATACAAAGGGGAAGCTTGACATTTTAGAGATGAATAAGCTAAACCAGATTTTTGCTGGAGTTTTCATTTTGTTTTTACTGATTGTTTTTTCAGTGACCTTCTCACTCATTGTTTTAGTTTGTTTGGGATATTTTTGCTGTGACCCTAATGATAATGGACATCAGCTGTGTATTACAGCCCTGTGTTTCTAATGCTTAGTCAAACACTCTGCTTGTGCTGTGCTGACGAGGTCATAACAAGGCCGAAATATACATATCCACAGCTAGTGAGGTTTGGCTTTATTGGCCTGAAATTGTCTATTAAAATGACGAAACAAGTCATGGGCATTCAGAATTGCCAGTTAGCTGAAACACCTGATGTTCATAAGGATAATTTGCATATATCCCATGTGCCTCTGATACAAGACGGTTTGGGAGGTCACTCAGTGGAAGTTCTAGCTTTGCTGGAGTTTTCATTATGTTTTTACTGATAGATTTTTTGAGGTTGGAAAGTTATTCCAGGACTAGTGCCACTGTAGTCACTGTATCAGAGAGAGAGCTTGTACTGAGTTTCCTAGAATCTCTCATAGTATTTAGCATGTCTCCTGAATATTTGTGCAAGCCTGGTATTAGGGCAAGATCATCCAGGTTGTCAGCCTCAATATGGCCAGATTTGGGCGCAGCAAGGAATCATGTGTGTTAAGTCAGTAGATTTGCTCACTGAGGTAACACTTCCTGTTTTCTCTTGCAGGATAGAGCGAGAATGAGCAAATGAACCAGTGTTGTCTTGGCTAAAAGGGAACTAGGAGAATCGTTTTGGCCACTCTTGCTTTACTTTGGTCACTACCCTAAGGATCAAGGGTATGGGAGTGAGTGTGTGTGTAAGAGCTGACCTTTTCAGTTCATGGAGAAGCCATATCTCCTCCAGGCTCCTGGAGTCAACATAGCGAAAAACTGTCTCAGCTGCCTGCTTGGATTGGAAGAGGAAAAAGGTCTTCATCTGGTACACTCCATCTCCTGGTCAAGTCTACAAATGAGTCCCTGTGTAATGTTGACTTGTGAGGGCATGATTGGGATCTGCTTAGTCTGCTTGCTACTATGTTCTGCACAGAAGGGATATTCATGGTCATTTAGGGGAACCCCTTCCTCTTTGGCTATTGCCCAGGCCTACATGCTTGGCCCAGCTGCAGAATAAGTGGTAGCGAGTCCCTTCCTGCTTATTTATGTAACACATAACTATGGTGTCATCCCTTTTCACTTGTGGCACTTCAGCCTTCATTGAGGGAGAAAAGCTTTTAAGGTCAGGATGAGTGCCATCATTTCTTTGTTATTTATGCATTTCTTTCTTATTCTGCTCCCCCACCCCATCCCCCAGGAGATTTCCTATATGAGCCTCCCCATGATGTCTGTGTAGTCTGTGGTAAAATGGCGAGGGTAATAGTTTGTTAAGGGGGCCAGAATAGAATCCCCTTGTTCCTGACACATTGTTGGATCCACCATGAGATTACATTCTTTACATTTGGCAGTAGGGAAATCCTAGACTCCACAGGGTGAATGTCTTGGCATCACAGTTTCTTTACCACTGGAGTTTCCTTGTGTTGGTGTGCTAAGGGGGACCATCAGCATGCATGCTTACTGTACACACAGAGTCTGAGATATTCTCTGGCTGCAGTCTCCTGTTTTTGAATGGAACTATCTAAAATGGTCCTTGAAAGGGGAAGGCTCTGTGACTGGCACACACTCAGGAAAATCAATTTCTTAGAGGGGGTCTGGGAGGATTTCTCCATGTTGATAGTTACATGTCCCTCTGAAGCATTTCATGGTGAAATTCACAACATTTGTTTTACCCTGAAAGGGACTCATCTAAGTGGGAGTAAATCTGAATACCCTTTGTCCTGCAAAAAGCTACTAATGGGGAACAGACTTTTTGTAAATACTTTGGTAACAGTGGACAAGCCAAAGAGCAAAGGTGGTGAACTGATGATGATCTCCCCTGCTTCAAATCTTGGATACTTTTTTTGCTATAGGAACGTAGAGGTAAGCATCTTTTAAGTTTAGGGTCACCACAAAGGTTTTGCAGGGTAATTATCTTGAATTTAGGACGGTCTAGGAAGTGAAGTGGGATAGGTCCAGAATGGGCCTGCAACACCCTTTCTTGGAACCAGGAAGAGTCTGGAGTAAAATCCTTCACCTTCCTCCACTGGGGGGAGGGGGGTTCCTTTTTCTGTAGCTCTGGTATCTGGCATGTGTTTTTTAGAACTGACTTAATAAGTTCCATCTGGTGTTTGGAAAAGAGGGAGGCCACTTGAACAATATTTTTTCCAAGAAGCACCCTAGTTTAGGAGGGGGGAATAAGGTGTAAAGTGTGGGGAAGGGAGAAGGGTTAAGGTTATCTTAAGAGAGGTAAGGTGGCAGGGAAAGCTAGGTTGATTCGCATCTGATCTGCTGGGGGTCCCCTGCCTGAAGACCCCCAACATTCTCTTTGGGTTTGCTTACCATTCATTATTGCAATCTCTTGTTTTCCTGTTACCAGATCTGATTGACTGTGTGATGTATGTATGTATGTGTATATATATATATATATATATATATATATATATATATATATATATATATTATATAGGTTCATAGGTTCATAGGTTTATACTAGGCTATCTGCCCTAAGGCATTTATAAGCCTAGCCCAAATTTTTGTGGCTTACGCCACCCCCTTATATGAAAAAATACTGTGCCCATTAGTTTGTTGTGCCTCTGTCCAGCAGTGACACAGAGATGATTCCTGGGGTAAACCTACGATCTCCCATCCACAGGTCTAGATTTCTCTTGAACAGAGTCAGCGAGGTGCTCTGCCTCACATGGACCGGGATTTTATTCCACAGCATAGGGAGTCTCTGAGTGATAAATCTATCCCTCCAGCACGTCCTATTTATATCCGTGCTAAGGTTTAAGTCGCTTGCTCTAGTGGTTTTGGTGGATTTGGATTTTTTGAGGTGGAGCATGCCCATTAATTCCGGGTTGGACATGGCCTTGTATGTCATGCACATGTCACCTCTGAGCAGACGGTATGCGACTGAATAGAGCTGGAGTTTCTTCAATCTGGCATTTTGGAGTCCCTTTATCCTTTTGGTGAGGAACTTTTGGGGTCTCTCCAATTGCTGCAGATGTCGGGTGAGATACATCCCGAATGGGGCATTGTACTCGATCATTGGTCTGATAAGTGAAGAGTACAGGGGAACAATGACCTCACTAGATCTGGATGTGAATCCCTTCATGATCAGGTGGGCAATGTAGAAGGTCTTTCTAACCACTTTAGCAACGTGAGTGTCAAAAGAAAGGCCACTGTCAACCTGGGTCCCCAGGTCCCTGATAACCTCTTCTGTGCTTAGTGGATTGCCACCTATATGGTAGCTTGGGGTTACCTTGTTTTTCCGAAGGGTATGACTATACATTTTGGCGTTTAACTTCAGGCCATGGCTCTGGCACCAGCTATCTGTTTCCGTGAGTCCCTTCTGAAGGATATCCGTGTCCGATGCACTTTCCACTATGGCGCCCAGTTTGCAGTCGTCTGCAAACTTTGTCAGCCAAAGTCCTCCCATGTTGGCCTGTAATTCTGAGAAATAAATGCCAAACAATAGGGGCCAAGGACCGACCCTGTGGGACACCACTTGTGACCGGCTTGGAGTCTGACACAGCGCCAGCAACTCTAACCCTGTGGGTTCTGTCCTTAAGCCTGTTTGCAACCCATCTTGTGACATATGGGTTTACATTTAAGCTGGTAAGTTTTCTACAATACCCGAGTGGGTATTGTGTCGAAAGCCTTTGCAAGGTCAAGGTAGGCTGTATGGACTGCCTTTCCTCATCAATGGCCTTGGTAACTGTTTCAAGAAGTCGACCAAGTTCAAAAGGCATGATCTTCCCTTGACAAAGCCAAACTGGGTCGGGTCCAATGTCTCCAAGTCCCCTATATCTTTGTTTATGAGCTCCATTATGATCCTCTCCATAGCTTTGCAGACTAGACTTGTTAAGCTTATGGGGCGTAATTACCAGGGTCCAGAGGCGCCGCCTTTGTGGAGTGGGACCACAGTTGCCGTCGCCACTCCTTGGGCACGTATCCTGTGGTAAGGCTGAGATTAAACAGCTGCCTTATGTGCGGGTTTAATTCCTCATTTAGCTTGTGTAGCACACAGCTGGGGACACCATCCGGTCCCATTGATGCTGTGTTTTTAGCTTTAGAGAGCAGCTTTCACCTCGCATTTGAGATGTCCGGGAGGCTACACTCTGCTGGGATAGTTATCTCTCATTTAGGGGAGAGGGGGTGAAGTTTGCACTGAACCTGTCTGCCAGTATGTTGGCAATGTCTGTGGGTTCAGTGATTTTTGTATCATTTTGGACTAATTCTGAGCATATCTGGGAGTTTCCAGCCAGGTTCCTAACATAGCTGAAAAAGGCCTTATGATTGTCCTTTGAATCCATGGCAATTTTTCTCTCAAAATTGGCCTTAGTTGATTTTATGAGTGCTCGATTTTTTACTAATAATGATCAGGGGTGACTTCCCTTTTATGGATTTTGTTCTATCATGTAATAGCTTTCTCCTCTTATTGTAAAGTTTGTTAATGGCTGGGGTCCACCAGACTGGACGTTTGCCCTTTGTGGAAAGAGTCTTGGTTTTATTTGGGATTGCCTGATCCATGGCAGTCCTGGAGGTGTTCATAGAAGGCATTTGTAAGGGCTTCCGCAGCTTGGGTTGTGGTTTCCTCTGGTTCAGGGGCCTTGAAGGATACCACACCAGTCTTGAGTAGTGTGAAGTTTGCTTTAGAGAAGTTCTTCACTATGGTATTTTGTTTGGGGTGGGGCGGGATGTGGATTTCCAGTGAGATTAGTTTATGATCAGATCTCACCAATGAGGGATATACTTCCGGTGTGGAGCATTTTGTCCCCATGTTTGTGACAATGAGATCTAGTATATTTTCTCCTCTCGTGGGAACAGTGACTAGCTGTTCCATGGCATTTGAATTTATGAACTCCAGGAACCGTTGGGCTAGAAAGTTAGGGCTTGAGTAATGTTCCCAGTCTATATTCGGTAGTTGAAGTCACCCAATATGATGGTGTTTGGAGATACATTTATACCCTCCAGTGTCTTCAGGAAGGCTGTGTGGGTTCCTGAGTTTGAGAGGGTGGCCTGTAGCATGCTACAATTTGTAGAGCAGTTTTGCCTATGGTTAGTTGCACCTGGATGGTTTCCGAAGCCGTGCGTTGCCACCAACCTGGAGGTGTGGGTATCCTTTATGAATATGGGTACATCCCCTCCTTTTGTGGTGTGGTCCGGGTTTTGGGGCTGGAACGCATGATATGAGGTAAAACCTAATAGTGCCGGGTTGCTCTCAGGAGCCTTGAACCAGGTTTCAGTTATAGCACAGACATCGATGTTCTCCATACTGAGAAGGGCCTCGAGTGCGTGCATTTTGAGATTTAGACTTCTGGCATTGAGCAGCATTACCCTCAGTTTCTTCCCATTTTTGTTTTCTAGGGTGGTAGGTTTAGAATTTGAGCCTTGCCTAAAAAAGGCACTATGGGGGTGGCAAGAGCCTTAGCCAATATCCGGAATCCCAGGGGTGACAGGTGCAAGCCGTATATATATATATATATATATATATATAATTTTTTGGGGGTGGAGGTCTGAAGAACAGAGCCTTATTCAAGGGGACGTTGAGAATTTGTCATAACATAATCTGGGAGGAGGATAGTCTTCAACCAGGCATGTGACATACCTACTGACACTATAGATACTGGCCCTACATGATACATCCACAGCATCATGCTTAGCTTGGAAGGATAGATCACATAAGTTGAGCAACTCTTTTCTCATGTTTTTATCATTAATATTCTCTTATCTTCAGTCCCCCCTGCCTTAATTCTCATTTTTTCTAACCGGATTTGTTGGAGATAGGTTATAGGGCTGGCAGTTTAAGAGCCCTTCTCAAAAAAAGAGTAGAAGTAATACAGTGGATATAAAAAGTTTACACACTCCTGTTAAAATGCCAGTTTTTTGTGATCTACAAAAAGAGACCACAATAAATAATTTCAAAACTTTTCCCACCTTTAATGAGACCTATAACCTGTACAGTTCAATTGAAAAACAAACAAATCTGTTAGGGGAAAAAATATAAAAAATGTACAGTACTTTGTTGAAGCACCTTTTGATTTAATTACAGCATTCAGTCTTCTTGGGTACATACCTGTCATCAATTGAAGAGACTCTGATTAACCCCAAATAAAGTTCAGCTGTACTAGTAGGAGTTTCTTGACGTTACTCAGTTGCCTGCTACAGCAAAAAGCCATGGTTCAGAGAGAGTGTACAAAGCATCAAAGGGATCTCATTATTGATAGGTATCAGTCAGGAGAAGGGTACAAAAAAATTTTCACAGCATTGGATGTACCATGGAGCACAGTGAAGACAGTCATCTAAAAGTGGAGAAAATATGGGACAACAGTAACGTTGCAAAGAGCTGGACGTCCCTCTAAAATTGATGAAAAGATGAAAACTGGTCAGGGAGGCTGCAAAGAGATGTAACACTGAAGGAGCCACAGGAATTTCTGGCAAGTACTGGTTGTGTACTACATGTGACAACAATCTCCCATATTCTCCATATGAAAGGGCTGTGGGGTAGGGTTGCAAGATGGAAGGCTTTTCTTACTCAGAAAAACATCCAGGTGCAGCTAGAATTTGCAAAACAATACATCAAGTCTCCCAAAAGCGTGTGGGAAAATGTGTTATGGTCTGATGAGACCAAAGTTGAACTTTTTGGCCACAATTCCCAAAGGTACGTTTGGTGCAAAAACAACTTTTCGCATCATCAAAAGAACACCATCCCCACGGTGAAGCATGGTAGTGGCAGTATCATGGTTTGGGGTTGCTTTTCTTCAGCTGAAACTGGGGCTTTAGTCAAGGTGGAGGGAATTGTGAACAGTTCCAAATACCAGTCACTTTTGGCCCAAAATCTTCAGACGTCTGCTAGAAAGCTGAAGATGAAGAGGAATTTCACCATTCAACATGACAGTGACCCCAAGCATACATCCAAATCAACAAAAGAATGGCTTCACCAGAAGAAAATTAAGGTTTTGGAATGGCTCAGCCAGAACCCAGACCTAAATCCAATAGACAATCTGTGGGGTGACCTGAAGAGGGCTGTGCACAAGAGATGCCCTGACAGTCTGACAAATTTGGAGCACTTTTGCAAGGAAGAGTGGGCAAATATTGCCAAGTCAAGATGTGACATGCTAGTAAGACTCCTACCCAAGAAGACTGACTGCTGTAATTAAATCAAAGGGTTAAGGGTGTGCACACTTATGCAACTTTCTTATTGTATGTTTTTTTTTAAATATATTTTTCCCCTAACGGGTTTGTTTTTCAATTGAATTGTACAGGTTATAGATCATATTAAAGGTGGGAAAAGTTTTGAAATTATTTATTGTGGTCTTATTTTTTTATGTCACAAAAACATGGCATTTTAACAGGGGTGTGTAAACTTTTTATAATCACTGTATATACCTTTTTACCAACTCTGTCAAAGGTTCTGCTGTCCTTGCTGTTTGAGATATGGTTCCTGGTAGGGACCACAACTACTCCTTTGATAAGGGTCCCTTGACAGCACATGTGGATTAGCCAACACATTTCTATATAGATGTTTGTGGAAATTCTTGAGCTTGTAAAACCAGTCTGGCTTCCAAGGATCAGAGAGAAGGAAGTCAGACTCCAATGATGCATTGTGAAATGCATCTTCCAGAACATTTAATGCTGGAGGAACTGATAATGGCCTAGGTTCAGGGAGACCCATGAAGCTCTGTTGGACTTCAGAGTACTCCCTGGATTCTCTTTACAAGATTTCCCCAAAGTAATAGTTCTCCCAAGGGGCAGCAAAGGTCAGGATGTCTTTGGTGTCTGAGTTCAGGTTTTCTATCAGTCGGAACTTGCCCACATAAACTAGTTCACTGGCTTCTAAATCAGTGGAGTCATATTGCTCTTGGGAAGGAGCCACCCCTGTCTTTTGTAGAAAGGGGTCCAGACAACAGATGGGTTTCTAACTTGGGTCTCTTGGACTTGCTGAAGGACACACAACTTTCGGCCAGCTAGATTAATGAGTCAGAAGTCATCTGGGGTACTGGGCTTAGGCATGCTAGGCTGCACTTAAATTTCTGATGCCTTGTGCTTCTCATAGCAAGAAGCAGTGTTTGAGGCAGGAAATCAGAATTTCAGTGCAGCTACCAGGAACATTTTCTTGAACAAAATCCTATGGATCCCATTTTTCCCTTTGGAAATGACAATGTGTGCCCTCACTGATAATGGATAGTCAGCTGTCAAAGGGCCTTGGGTATGTTTGTCTAGGAGAACCTGACAGAAACCAAAGGTATGGCACCTACAAAGCAGGTGTGCCAAAGGCTTTGGCCAAAAAAGACTCCACAGTCAAGGCTGGAAATGTGCCTCACCTCCCATTGTGCCACCCTAACTTGGGAAACCCGAGTCTTCAGTTATGTCCTCTTTTTCTCTGTGCTTCTCACATTTTTCTGAATGTTTTTTTTTTCCCTTTGGTAAAAGACTCCAGGAGGTCTTGGCCAAACCATGGCAGCACAAAAGCAGACGCTAGACCCATTTTTGGAGGTGAACTCCTAGAGAGATTTCTAATGACAGAGTCTCCTTGCTTAAAAGACTGTGTGGATAGCAGTCCATGTTGGGCAGAGGAAAATCAAACATTTACTATAGACATCTTTGTGTGATCTGTTTTCTGCACATCCCACAGTTCTTGGCATTCAGTCAGTTATCTAGTTTCCCAGTGTATGAAACTATGAAAACTAACTTTCCACAGTCAGGGCCAGCCATATACACAAGTAATAAAATAGGAGATCGCCAAAGGCACCATGCTTGGAAGGGTGCTCTTTTGAATTTATTTTTTAGAGCAAGAAAATGTATTATTCTGTTGCTTTAAAAAAATAAAACATGGTGCCCTGCTAGTACAAGACGTGCCTACCCCTCAGCATGATAGGCATCCCAGGGAGGAGGTGCTCCACTTGATTTGAGAATTCAAGTTAAGTAATGTGAGGTTAGACCTAAACGTTCTTTTTTTTCTCTTTAATCAAACAAGCCACTGTACAAGAGCTATACATTAGGTCCAGTTATCGTATGTACCACTGTGCAAGCAATCCGCCTCAGACAAATCATGATTTTTGTCACCAGAGCAGTAAAGGGTTATAAATAAATATAGGACATCTCTTTAAGCAAGTTCTGGCTTTACTGATTGTCTGTATCTTTAACCTGGGATTCTGGGACATTTTGAATTAGCACAATTATGGACAGTACAGGAATAGTGCAGGACAGAAAGCTGTGAGGTAAGTATTTATTATTATTATTTGTGAGGTAAGTGTTATTTTATTTGTTTATTTAGTTAGTTACTTATTTAATTTCATGATTTGCAGTGTTCATTCAGATAGTTGTCCTGATTTGCGTGGAGCAACTTGGAATACATTGTGTGGACTAGAAAAGGAGAAAATTATTGTATGGCCATCATCATACCTCTCAGCTGTCCAGAATTTTGCAGAATGTCCTGTTTTTTGCCTGTTATTTTTGATCTGTTCCACAGTTTGTGAATCTGATGTTTCTTCCATCCGTTCCTCATTGGATGCATCTTTGGATACAATCTTAAATCCAACTTTGGCCGCTGGAGACTTGAGATCCAAAGCTCAGGCTCCTCTCTGCTGTTTGTGAAGTTTTCTCTTCTGCCAAGAAACATTCAGACAGATCAAAGGGGAATAAAGCCACAGACGGACATAAGGAGAAATCCAAGGAGTGCAGAAAATACTTCCCCAATCGTTCTTCCACATCTGTTGCTTCCATAGCCCTGGCACTGAATTATAAATAAACCATCCAATCTGATTCCTTTTTCATGTCCTCTTGTGGTTGGATCCAGTACCCCTCTGCTCCCAAAGCAGAGGTTTTCTCTGGGGCCCATTTCCTCTTTTTTTTTGCAGGAGAGGCCTTTTTACCATTCTTGTTAAATCGCCACTTGCTGCCTCATCCTTGCAGTCAGACTGGATGACTAGGAGCCTGTCCATAACCGAAGTGGACCTTATGATGAAATTTCTCAGAACTCAGTTTTAGTTAGCCGTTCTCCTGGCTCCGGCCAGAGCTGGATCCGGGAGCTTAGATCCTTCCCCTCATCACATTATCATTTCTACCCTACCCTGATCTATTTTTTCGGCTGTGGGATTATGGATCCCAATGTCACCTAGAGTTTGTCTACTAAGGATCTGAAGACTTGGCTGTCTTCAGTTCTGGTACCATCTCTGATCCAGCTGGCAGTGACCGGCTATGATCCAGAATGTTCTCAGGGGGCGCAAAGCATCTGTGTTTGGCACTGGGGGACCATCTTGACCTGAAGTTCTCAGAGCTGCCCCTTCCAATCAGCCTCTGCACATATACCTCTGCTTTGCTGTGTCCGGCTCTGAACTTAGCCAGGCAAAATTCCGAAGTTTGCCTGGAACAGTAGCTTCGGTTTCTCCCCAGGCTTTGGTCCTCAAGTCTGTTGAGAGAGCACACTCCTTGTCAGATGAACGGACTTCTGTCACTTGCTCAGTTCCACCCGTTCCACATAGAATGCACTTGGGACCCGAGCTGACTCATCTAGTCCTGGAAGGACAGAAGGCCCTGTTGCGCCATGAAACCGTCCATACAGGGGTCTCCCAGACCTCTTCAGAGTCCTCTCTGGAACATCCCACCATAGAGGCTCCTCAGAAGTATTGGTGTAAAAGGAGACACATTGACTGTCCTCAGGAGTTGTTAACTGAAGATATATAAAACGGGGAAAAAAAAGTGAAAGAAACAAATTTATTCAAAAAACGACTCTAGCGCCTCTGCAAACAACTGCCTTCAAGGAGTACAAACAATTAAATGACTCAACATTTTGTATACCACTCGTAAAACCTATTTAATGCATTTAAACAACTAAATAATTACGTTGAATTATATTAAAAATCTCCAGTTGCATTCCACATTCAAACCACTGGGGGTCAGTGTACCATACTTCAAAATAAAACTGATTCCTGATCAAGCAGTCTTCTTTTAATGTGAACATTTTCCACATTTGAAGCAGCTTGTTCCAAAGTAGTATATTTTAAAACTTCAGAATTAGTGCCATGACCTACTTTAAAATGTATAGCCACAGCGCTGCATTTCTTAGCATTTCTGATGTCTCTTACATGGTCTTTTAATCTAACTTTTAAAGGGCATTTTGCTTTCCCCTGTATAGAACAGGCAGCAGGGACATTTCAGGGCATATATACTACCCTTTGTATAACAATAATATTTCGCACTCAGATTAAAAAAAAAACATTAATCTTAGCAAAACTATTTACATTATATTTACAGCTAGAACATCTTGAGTATCTATATGTACCTTTAACCAGTATTTTTATGCAGATTGTCTGCTGGTTTAACAAACTTACCATGTATAATAATGTCCCAAATATATCTCCCACTTTTGTGAAAAATGTCAGGTTAATACATAAACTGTTAAACTGCCTGAATTTAAGTAAAAAGCTCCAAAAATATTTAATATTCTTAACAATCTGTGTACTAAAGACATCAAAGCTAGTAACCGCATAAACCTTCCTATATATATATACCCACCCCCCCTTAACAGTTATTACTAGATCTAACCATAACATCCTTATTCCTTATGAATAAAAATAAGTAAAAAAAAAGAAAAAAAGACTGCAAAGTGTACCATCTGAAAAGCATTTAGAAATCCCTGTGGCTTCTGGGGGCCTTGTGTACCCCAGCTTAATGCAGTAGCTTGCTACACAGTTATTAGAGAGCAGTCCTGCCTACTTATATTGTGTTGTTACAATGAGAAGATGCAGTAACAAACTGAAGAGCAAGTAAGACGAACTGAAAAGAGAAGAATGAAGTAATCTAGATTGTGTGGGTAGGCCAAGATGGGGGCGTCTGGTGTTTTTGTGAGGGGAAGGCAATGGATGGGGCCCCATGAAGCCCAAGGCTGGCCCTGTCCATGGTTTATACCAAAATGCATGTACACCCAAGTTTGCAACATATGTTTAGTTGCCAGTTGTGAATAAATACATTTAAAAATGCATAGTCTCTTGGGGATGTACAAGCCAATGCATTTCTTTGTGCCAGTCCCAAGCCCGGATAAATGGGGAGGGTTGCGTCAGGAAGGGCAACTGGCACAAAACATTTGCCAGATGAGATATCCGGAAAACAATACAGATTTACATACGGGATTGGTCAATGCCCGGGTTAACAATGACCGCCACTAGTGCTGTTAGCTAATAGGTTGCTGGCGGAAATTGGGCTACTGTTGGCCGAAGGAGGAGAAGAAGAGGGAGAAGGCATGCCCGAATGCAGGAAGAGAGGAGAAAGTTTAGAAGTGTGGTAGTTAGGGTAGGAACTTTGAATGTTGGCAATATGACTGGTATAGGGAGAGAGCTAGCTGATATGATGGACAGAAGGAAGGTTGATATATTGTGTGTGCAAGAGACCAGGTGGAAGGGAAGTAAGGCCAGGTGTATTGGAGGCGGGTTCAAATTGTTCTGTCATGATGTGGATGGGAGGAGAAATGGGGTAGGAGTTACCCTGAAGGAACAGTATGCCAAGAGTGTTTTGGAGGTGAAGAGTGTCAGTGTGATGTTTTATGAAGCTGGAAATTGATGGTTTAATGATGAATGTTAGTGCATATGCTCCGCAAGCAGAGTGTGCGATGGATGAGAAAGAAAGATTTTGGAGTGAGTTTGCTGAAGTGGTGATGACGGCACCCAAGGGTGAGAGAGTGGTGATTGGAGCAGATTTCAGTGGGCATGTTGGTGAAGGGAACAGAGGGGGTGAGGAAGTGATTGGTAGGTATGATGCTAAGGAAAGGAATGCAGAAGGTCAGATGTTAGTGGATTTTGCAAAAAGGATGGACATGGCTGTGGTGAATACGTATTTTAACAAGAGGGAGGAGCATAGGGTGATATACAAGAGTGGAGGGAAATGCACACAGATGGATTATATCCTATGCAGTAGGGCCAGTTTGGTGGAGATTGGAGACTGTAAAGTGATGATGGGGGAAAGTGTAGTTAGGCAGCATAGAATGGAGGTTAGCAGCAAGGATCAAATGGTGGAAATTGAAAAAGGGTGATTCTGAGGTGGAGTTCAGAGAAAAGTTAAGACAGGCACTGGGTGGCAATGAAGAGTTACTGAACAGCTGGGTAACTACAGCAGAGCTAGTAAGGGAGACTGCTAGAAAGGTGCTTGGTGTGACATCTGGACAGAGGAAGGAAGACAAGGAGACCTGGTGGTGGAATGAGGAAGTACAGGAGAGTATACAGAGAAAGAGGTTGGCGAAGAAGAAGTGGGATTGTCAGAGAGATGAAGAATGTCGACAGGAGTATAAGGAGATGAGGTGCATGGCAAAGAGAGAGCAAAGGCTAAGGATAAGGCGTATGGAGAGTTGTATGAAAGGATGGACACTAAGGAGGGAGAAAAGGACCTTTACCGATTGGGTAGACCGAGGGACCAAGCTAGGAAAGATGTGCGGCAGGTAAGGGTGATAAAGGATAATGAGGGAAATGTACTCACAAGTGAATAGTGTGTGTTGAACAGATGGAGAGAGTACTTTGATGGGCTGATGAATGAAGAGAATGAGAGAGAGAGAGAGAGAAGGTTGGATGATGTGGGGATAGTGAATCAGGAAGTGCAATGGATTAGCAAGGAGGATGTAAGGATAGCAATGAAGAGGATGAAGAATGGAAAGGCTGTTGGTCCAGATGACATACCTGTGGAAGCTTGGAGGTGTTTAGGAGAAATGACAGTGGAATTTTTAACCAGATTGTTTAATGAAATCTTGGAAAGTGAGAGGATGCCTGAGGAGTGGCGAAAGTGTTTTGGTACCGATTTTTAAGAGTAAGGGTGATGTGCAGAGCTGTAGTAACTACAGAGGGATAAAACTGATCAGTCACAGCATGAAATTATGGGAAAGAGTAGTAGAAGCTAGGTTAAGAAGGGAGGTGATGATTAGTTATTTATTTATTTAGTATTTATTTATTTTATTTACATTTGTTGACCGGGAGTGTCCGACTGGACGTAGGTCCATTTTCAGCGGAGGCCCGGGGAGAAAAGCTCCACAGTTAAAATAAACAGACAGTAGTTACATTGGATTACATAGCAATTAACAATTTAACATAGCAATTACTTACAACATATTTACAGATGAAGAACATAGTACATCAGTCGACAACTAGAATCTTTATCTGTGAAGTACATAACAGACATTAACAAATGTTACAATAAGAAGTTCCTGCTGTATAATAAATACTAAGCTTATGAGCATCTGAGCTTGCTATAATCAAGGTAGTTAGTGGAGTGGAAAGAAAGGTAGTGGTTGGATGGGGGGGTGATATTAGAGTGGGAGTTGCAAGGGCATAGCCAGCATGTTTTTAGATGCACTTTTAGTAAAGTTTTGAAGTGGGTGCATGATGGTACGGAGGTAATTGTGGGTGGAAGGGAGTTCCATAATTTGGCTATGGTGCAAGAGAATAGTACTTCACCAGCAGAGTTATTGGCTTTAGTGATCTGCAAGTGATTTTTGTTGCTGGATCTTAGTGGTCTGGTGGTGTGATAGGGTTGGAGTAGATTCTGGAGGGATGGGACGTTTAGAGGATGGTTTACTAGTTTGTGGGCGAGTGAGAGTCGATACCACTGAAGGATCACTGCCTGGTCTGCAAAGCTATGGAGAGGATCATAATGGAATTCATAAACAAAGACATAGGGGACTTGCAGACATTGGACCCAACCCAGTTTGGCTTTGTCAAGGGCAGATCATGCCTTTTGAACTTGGTCGACTTCTTCGAAACAGTCACCAAGGCCATTGATGAGGGAAAGGCAGTCCATACAGCCTACCTTGACCTTGCAAAAGCTTTCGACACAATACCCCACTCGGGTATTATAGAGAAACTTACCAGCTTAAATGTAAACCCATATGTCACAAGATGGGTTGCAAACTGGCTAAAGGACAGAACCCACAGGGTTAGAGTAGCTGGCGCCATGTCAGACTCCAAGCCGGTCACAAGTGGTGTCCCACAGGGCCACCAATTGTGCAGGAATGCCTTTCTTTTAGTTTTCAGGATATTTCTTTTCAGCACAAATTGAGCCGTTCGAGCTACATTTTCTTTGATGAAGCTTCATGCATCAAATTTGGAGAAAAAGTTGGATAGTTGTAGGCTAAGAAGTCAGGACATACAGGCTTACTTTAAGAAAGGAGATACTACAATTGCTGGCATCTTCCCTATTAATAACAAAATTCTTTATCCTGAAGCAAACTTCCTTAACCCACCAGAGCCGATTACATGTGAAAGGAGCGCACAATGTTGCTGAGTGATTTTCCTTGAAAAAGCCCGAAAATGTACGGGTGAAAGCGCTTGGAGCATTTTGTTTCAATAAAGACTGTTTGTTTCAAAGACCTTTCGGCCGTTGCCAGTAATTTTTCCTTGTTTGGAATAAGTTGGACTAAGTAGCTGCTAATTACGGGTCCTGAACTGCTGGGCTGTGTTTTTTCATTCTTGTTTTTTTCTTTTGGTTTTTCATTTCATGGTATGATAAGTTCTTACACAGCTGTACTGCTTGGACTTACAGTGCAG